>NC_135959.1:72409689-72422189 GCF_053455715.1 Rhinoraja longicauda | reverse complement strand
TGAGCAAGCACAGCGGAGTAACTTGGGTGTAAGGTTATCCAAAAGTGACAGAAATAATTTTGACAGATCTATTCTTATGGGCAAGAGTAAAGCAATGCCAAGGCATGTCCAAATGCCGCGGTCCTCTGACCTGCTTTCAGATCCTCTCGCTGCTCGTGTACGGAAAAGCGAACTCCTGCCAGTGATTAATGCTAGTCGGGCCATTCCCAGATGGAATGGAATGAGCTGATCTCAGCCAAAGAATTATAATTAGCCTCGACATTAAGGAGGAAGGATCCCACCAGGGTTTCTTCTGCGGATTGCCATCCTGAGATCTCCACTGCATGGATCCTGGAAGTCAGGGTTAGGTCAGGCTAAGCTAGTAACAGATTGCCAACGTGGTTCAAGGTGACTGCCTCGACCCTTTATAGCACAGCTCCCCGCTGTGAGATCCCTGGGACCATTGGGAAGCAATGAGGCAGGAACAAGGTACCGCAAATGCTGGTTTGCAAAATACAGACACAACGTGCTGGAGTAACTCAACGGGTCAGGCAGCATCTCTGGAGAACTTGGATAGGTGACATTTTGGGTCGAGACCCTTCTTCAGATTGATTGTGGTGGGATGGGAGATGGCTGGGTGGGGTGGAGGTGGGGGGGGGGGGGGGGGGGGGGAGGCAAGCCAACTGTTTACTCTGTTGTGCATGAGTGGCCAGATTGTACTCATGTACAGTATTACCTGGATTCAAGGAACTGAAGATGCTGGCTTTACAAAGTTTAAAGAAGGGTCCTGACCTGAAGTGTCACCTGTCCATGTTCTCCAGAGATGACCCACTGAGTTACTCCAGCACTTTGTGTCCTTTTTTCTGTAGTTTTATCCAATTTGACTGGACATCACACAAACAAAAGCTGTTCACTGTACCTCAGTACACACGTCCCAATATCACACCTTCACAAATGCATAATATAGTCTGGACAATCTGCTCATTTTTCACAACCAAAGTTCCATGTCTATCAGTTAAATACTTTGCACTAGTTGAAATCACAGTTGAGCAAGAATTTCCAAAGTTTAGTTTATGTTTAGAGATACAGCGAGGAAACAGGCCCTTCGGCCCACTAGGTCCGCGCCGCCCAGTGATCCCTGCACACTAACAGTATCCTAGACCCACTAGGGACAAATTTTACATTTACCAAGCCAATTAACCTACAAACCTGTACTTCTTTGGAGTGTGGGAGGAAACCGAAGATCTTGGAGAAAACCCACGCAGGTCACGGGGAGAACGTACAAACTCCATACAGACAGCACCCGTAGTCAGGATGGAACCCAGGTCTCAACGCTGCATTCACTGTAAAGCAGCAACTCTACCGCTGCGCCACCGTGACCACCCTTCTATGCATTTCGGTTAGGCAATGCATAGAATATACCTGTTATGACTATACCTGAGATAACATAATCTCTAAGCATTCATGAATTATGAGAAGGATCAGATATAAGTGCACTTAATATATTGTTGAACATCTAGATGAGGGCTTTGTCTTACTGTGGAATCTCCCACTGCCAGTAAAGTTTAGTCTGTAAGCTTTAGTTCTTTAACTCAATGTGGGAATCCTTATCTGCTATTGATCCCTTGACAACAGGGGGAATGAGGGCTTCATCTTTTACTGGGAGCACAAGAGACTGCAGATGCTGGAATCCTGAGCAACAAAACAGTGCTGGAGGAACTCAGCGGCTCAGGCAGCATCGAATGTACGGATTATATTTAATCTATAGGTAAACCACATATTGGCATAGTCTGAAGAAGGGTTCCAACCTGAAACGGTGTCTATCCATTCCTTCCGCAGATGCTGCCTGACCTGCTGAGTTCCTCCAGCACTTTGTGTGTTTTTGCTCAGTACACAGGTAATTACTCTGTTGCGCTGACAATCTCCCAAAACCATGGGAAAGAAATACTTAAATATTTATATTTCCCTCCATTTATTTTTCCAGCCGGTGAAGTAAATAATCTCAAAAAATTTGGTATCTAGTCTGAAATTTACTGTTCAATAAAACAATGACAGGAGAGAGGTTGCAGTCATTGTCCAGAGGGATCTGGAGAGCAGGTGCACAGCTCCACAGAAAGTCACCACACAAGTAGATGCATTGGTCGAGAAAGCGTTTGGTACGCTTGCCTTCATTGATCGGGGCATTGAATACAAGAGCTAGGAGTTGTTATGTGCAGTTCTGGTCGCCCCGTTACAGGAAGAACGTGGAGGCTTTGGAGAGGGTGCAGAGGAGGTTTACCAGAATGATGCTTGGATTAGATCGTATTAGATACAGGGAGAAGTTGGATTGTTTTCGCTGGAACGTTTTCGCTGGAACGCCCCGGAGGTTGAGGGGAGACCTGATAGAAGTATGTAAAATTATGAGAGGCACAGATAGGGTAGACACATATCAGAAGCTTTCCCCCAGGATGGAAATGTCAAAGACTAGATGACATAGCTTTAAGGTGAGAGGGGCAAAGTTTAAAGGAGATGTGTGGGGCAAGTTCCTTCACATCGAGGTTGGTGGGGACCTGGAACGTGCTGATACGATCACGATCGTGGTGTTTAAGAGGCCTTCAGATTGATAGGCAGGGAATGGAGGGGTATGGACCACGTGCAGGCAGATAAGAGTTGGCCTTGACATCATGATCAGTGCAGACATTGTGGGCCGAAGGGACTGTTCCTGTACTGTTCTATGTTCTAACTAACTAGCTTTCCTCTATATTTCTGTACACGTGACAATAAATCAACAAAACCAGACCAATTAAAAATTGAATGCAGAAGTAAGCAGTGAAAGCAATGGAACCTGATTTGTGTTGTAAGTTATCTGTCGAGCTTATCATGAAAGGTTGTGTAAACAGAATGAGTCAGATATGGGTGGTGGGTGTATGGAATGAGCTGCCAGAGGAGGTAGTTGAAGCAGGTACAATCGCAATGTGTAAGAACCATTTGGACAGGTGCATGGGTAGGATAGGTCAGAGGGAAATGGACCAAATATGGGCAGGTGGGACTAGTGTAGATGTGACATGTTGGTCGGTGTGGGCAAGTTGGGCGGAAGGGCCCGTTTCAAGGCTGTATGACTGAAGGTCTCTATAACTCTATATGCTTCTAATAGTGAAGGCTTTAACACCCCAGCGGTATGAACATTGACTTCTCTAACTTCTCTAACTTCAGATAGTTCCTCTGTCCCTCTCTTTCCCCTCCCCCTTCCCAGTTCTCCCACTGTCTTCCTGTCTCCTACTACATCCTATCTTTGTCCCGCCCCCTCCCCTGACATCAGTCTGAAGAAGGGTCTCGACCCGAAACGTCACCCATTCCTTCTCTCCTGAGATGCTGCCTGACCCGCTGAGTTACTAAGGCATTTTGTGTCTACAAACGTAAAGCCATGATGACTAATTAAAGTTGATCTGTCCAAAAAGGGACGGTTTCATTGAGCCTGGTGTCATTTCACATCTCCGTTAATGTGCAGTTCATCCTAGTTCAATCAAAACCAGTAACTTTGTTGACCTTGAGCACCTCTACTTTTACAAACCAATCTTACTGATCTTGCGCACAATCTGGATACAATTATTACCAACAGGCCTTTTGGACATATTTATAGCTTGCTAACCCTGACTCTCAGCTAGGAAGTCAATGCAATTTAAGGTGCATCAGTAAATCTGGATTTTCATGGCGCTGTGATATGATGCCCCAATGCAGGAAGCCACACCACACTGCCCCAGAAAAACAGCCCACATCATCAACGACTTGTCCCACCCCAGTCTTTCCGTCTTCTCCCTGCTCCCCGTCCAGCGGAATATTATTAAAGAGCCACACCAGTTACCTGTCATTCATTTATTGTATTGTTTTAATAATTTATTGTATCCGGCACAGAACAGACCTCCCACCATTATTGACTGTTTACACTTCACACTGCCTCAGAAAATCAGACCTGTCCCATCCCAGTCATTCCTGCTTCTCCCCGCTCCTGCTCGACAGACGGTACAAGAGCTTCAAAGCCCGCACTACCAGGCTCAGGAACAGCTTCTTCCACTCTGTTATCAGGCTTCTGGACGGTCCTTCCATGAGCTAGGGCACTGTCCGATTCACCTCTACCCCATTGCGGACGTTGGACTTTGTCTGTGGAACTGATGCGCTACAACGCTGAGAACTATATTCTGCACTCTGTATCTTCCCCTTTGCTCGACCTATTGTACTTGAGTTTAGCTTGATTGTATCTACGTAGATCTGATCTGATTGGATAGCATGCAAACCAAATCCTTTCACTGCACAATACAATACAATACAATATATCTTCATTGTCATTGTACAGGGGTACAACGAGATTGGGAATGCGCCTCCCATACGATGCAATAAATTAATTAGCTAGTCAGTATTAATTTAAACAACCCAATGAAACAAATTAGAACAGTTTTAAAACAGAATAAAGTGCAAGTAGATCTGTACCTCAGTACACGTGACAGTGATAATCCTGAACTTTATTTTACGGTGTATTTTTATGATTCACGATAATTAAAATATGTGAAAGAAAAGAATAGTGTAAGGTTGAAGTCACAGTTATTCATGAATGTGTTTTTTGAAACCATGGGAGGTAAAACTAGCCTTAGACATCAGACAGTTCCTTAGACAGTTTCTTCCCAGCTGTTATCAGGCAAGCGAACTATCCTATCACCAACTAGAGAGCGGTCCTGACCTCCCATCTACCTCATCGGAGCCCCTTGGACTATTTTTAATTGGACTCTACAGGACTTTATCTTGCACTAAACGTTATTCCCTTTATCCTTTATCCGTACACAGTGGACTGCCCGATTGTAACCATATATGGTACGGTAGCGCAGCGGTAGAGTTGCTGCTTTACAGCGAATGCAGCGCCGGAGACTCAGGTTCGATCCTGACTACGGGTGCTGCACTGTAAGGAGTTTGTACGTTCTCCCCGTGACCTGCGTGGATTTTCTCCGAGATCTTCGGTTTCCTCCCACACTCCAAAGACGTACAGGTATGTAGGTTAATTGGCTGGGTAAATGTAAAAATTGTCCCTAGTGGGTGTAGGATAGTGTTAATGTGCGGTGATCGCTGGGCGGCACGGACTTGGAGGGCCGAAAAGGCCTGTTTCCGGCTGTATATATATGATATGATATGATATTTTTGCTGGCTGGATAGCACGCAACAAAAAGATTTCCACCGTACCTCGAAGGTAGACACAAAAAGCTGGAGTAACTCAGCGGGTCAGGCAGCATCTCAGCAGAGAAGGAATGGGTGACGTTTCGGGTCGAGATCCTTCTTCAGACTGATGTCGGGGAGGGGGCAAAGATAGGATGTAGTAGGAGACAGGAAGACTAGTGGGAGCATGTTGCTAAACTCACGTCGAAGAAAGGAGGAGAACGTCTTCAAAGTAGACATCTACCTTCGATTTATACCAGCATCTGCAGTTTTCTTTCCTCCATTCTACACATGACAATAAACGAAACAAAACTATACCAGAGTGAACAGGGTGACGATCCATTGTTAACTGGTTTTATACTTGGTGCACAATCTCTTGAGAAGTCTTCACAGAGTGGGTGTGGAGTGGGTGTATTGCTATGACAGGTAGATCTAGACTCCTCGAAGATAAACGGTCATGCATTGAAGACATACGAAATGACAATGTCAATAGACAATAGACAATAGGTGCACGAGGAGGCCATTCGGCCCTTTGAGCCAGCACCGCCATTCAATGTGATCATGGCTGATCACTCTCAATCAGTACCCCGTTCCTGCCTTCTCCCCATACCCCCTGACTCCGCTATCCTTAAGAGCTCTATCTAGCTCTCTCTTGAATGCATTCAGAGAATTGGCCTCCACTGCCTTCTGAGGCAGAGAATTCCACAGATTCACAACTATCTGACTGAAAAAGGTTTTTCCTCATCTCAGGTCTAAATGGCCCACCCTTTATTCTTAAACTGTAGTCCCTTGTTCTGGACTCCCCCAAAATTGGGAACATGTTTCCTTCCTCTAACATGTCCAACTCCTTAATAATCCTATACGTTTCGATAAGATCTCCTCTCATCCTTCTAAATTCCAGTGTATACAAGCCTAGCCGCTCCAGTCTTTCAACATATGTCATGAAGCTTTGAAATTCTCCTCCTCAGCGGAAGCAAAGTTATTGAGTGAGTCAACGGAGAAACTGGCCCTTCGGCCCAACTTGTCCATACCAACCAACATGCCCCACCTACACTAGTCCCACCTGCCCGTGTTTGGCCCATATCCCTCTAAACCTTTCCTGTCCATGTACCTGTCCTTATGTGTGTGCACATAGGCAGTGTGTGAATAGCCCTCAGCATGTTTTGAGTTAAAGCCAATAACATGTGAAATTCGGTCGGTGATCAGTTTTGCTCTATTAACTTTGCAAGTCGCAAAGTAGATCATCAAAAACATTCTTAAGCACATCTTTGAACTTTTGTTTTGGTTGTTTATGATATTATCTATTGAGTCCCCTGAGGAGACTGTACACTGTTTATCCCAACAACAACCCCTGGGTCACTAGTGACATAAAGGCCCTTCTCAACCAGAAGAAGAGGGCCTTCAGGAACGGTGACAGGGAGGAGGTGAAACGGGTGCAGAAATACCTGAAGGCGAGACTGAGACACAGGGCAAGGGTGACTACAGGCGGAAGCTGGAGCTGAAACGTCAGCACAACAACATGAGGGATGCATGGAGCAATATGAAGAGCATTACAGGCTACAAGAAGACCTGTTGCCTGGGGAGGGAAAGCAATCAGGCCTGGGCCAATGAGCTAAACCTGCTTTTTTAATAGATTTGATGGTGGGACCTCTGGCCACCCTCGCCCCTGAGGGTGGTTACCAGACTGTAGTCGTGCAAAACTAAAGTCCATAGAGCAACCAAAGACAGTCCATAGACGATCATAGTTGCTGAGGATATCACAGTCCATCGAAGTTCATAGTTGCTGGGGTTAGTGTTGTGCAGTGTTCAAGAGCCTGATGGTTGCTGGGAAGAAGCTGTTCTTGAACCTGGAGGTCACGGTTTTCAGGCTCCTGTACCTTCTTCCCGATGGTAGCAGCGAGATGAGAGCGTGACCAGGGTGGTGTGGGTCTCTGATGATGCTGGCTGCCTTTTTGAGGCAGCGCCTCCTGTAGATCCCTTTGATGGTGGGGAGGTCAGTACCTGTGATGGGCCTTCGATGGTGGGGAGGTCAGCACCTGTGATGGGCCTTCGATGGTGGGGAGGTCAGTACCTGTGATGGGCCTTCGATGGTGGGGAGGTCAGGACGTGTGATGGGCCTTCGATGGTGGGGAGGTCAGTACCTGTGATGGACCGGGCAGTGTCCACCACTCTCTGTAGTCTCCTTCATTCCTTGGTATTTAACGTTGATCAGGACCATTCATACTGTGAGATTTTAACATAAATAAAGGGCTACCTACTAAATTACAGAACTTCAAGAAGGTTGAAAATAATTATTGTCGTAATGTCAATTTAATTATGTTGTAATGTCAAAGTAAATCATGCACCTGAAGAACTCAATGATTTTGGGATGAATATATATTTAAAGCCACAGGTGCTGCTGGAATGCCTATTGATGCAGATCAACGGTCAATAACTTCGACACGGTGCCTTTTAGCTTTTAAGTCCTTCAGCAATTAACTGCTGGGAATTGCTGATCTGTGTTGTTAGGGAGCCTCAGAATGTGAAACAATGACATCTTGTTCAGCTCCTGAAGCAAGATCTTTTAATCCTTCGTTGTGGAAACAGCATTCCTTGAAGCCAATGATTAGCAAATACTAGTAGTCAGATATTCTTAAACTCACATACTCCTCATTCTCTCCAACGCGATACAGTTTATTTCAGGGAGCTACTGATTTCAACATCTTTCCCTCAAAGAAAACTGTCTCCAAGAACAGTACCTGTATTGTTCTGATCTAGAATTTACCTCTTCGACAATTAAAGTCAAATCTGAATAGATGTACACATAACCAAGAGGGGAGAGATTTAAGAGAGACCTCAGGGGCAACCTTTTCAGTCACGGGGTAGTCCATATCTGGAACGAGCTGCCAGAGGAAGCTGAACAAGCAGATATAATTATGACTTTCAAACGATATTTGGACAGATAGACGAAAAACTGGAGGGGATTTTCTCAGAGTAGAGGATTCTAAAATTAGTGGATACTAGACCAAGTTGGGCCCAAACCTGTCCTGCATCGGTGCAGCACCCTCTCCTCTCCTCCCCCTCCCCCTCCCCTCTCCCCCCTCCCCCTCCCTCCTCCTCCCTCCATCCCCCCTCCCTCCTCCACTCCCCCTCCTCTCCCCCTCCCCCTCTCCCTCTCCCCTCCCTCTCTCCTCCCCCTCCCTCCAACTCCCTCTTGCCCTCCCCCTGCCCATTCCCTCCCCCCCCCTCCCCTCTCTCCCTCCCTCCCTCCCTCCCTAGGAGATAGATTTAAACTTTAAAATGTGAATAGCTTTAAAAATATGACACCGATTTCAATGAAGCTTCCTCCATTGGCACCAAAGGGACGACGGTGAGTGAGGTGGGCCTAAAATAGTCGCGCTATCGTGTACCGTGTTGGCTGTAGTTCAGGAACAAACAAACAAACAAACGAGAGTTTTAGTATATAGATTGTCTTAAGGTAAGAGGGGAGACAATTTAAAAGGAGCTCAGGTGAAAAGGCAGGCAGGTGGGGCTAGCTTAGATGAGGCATTGTGGTGGGCATGGATGAGTTGAGCCAGAGGGCCTGTTTCCACGCTGTAACTCTGCAACTCTAACCAGGTGTGGGCGGTGTGGGTTTTTGAGTTGTAAAAGGTTGTTAGGAGCAGTTTATTTTCCTGCAAAGTATTTGACAGTGTCAGCTTTTAATTCCTGTACCTTAGAAAATCCGTGGCAGGTTATTTTTTTGGAAACATGCAATGAGCTGAAACAGGATCGCTGACAGACTTGCAAATCTCACACGTTTTGAACACGTCTCAATTAATTCAGATAAATACATGACCTGTTTCCACATGTCTCAGACACTGAACGTAAACACACACTGTACTTTTGCACATTTTTTAATCTACTGCACATCAGAGTTTGCGATAATATTCTCTCCTCTTTACAGGCTGACATGTTCTATCATAGAACATCAAACATAGCCCACAGCACAGGAACAGGCTCCTCGGCCAACAATGTTTAAACATGGAAACATAGAAAATAGGTGCAGGTGGAGGCCATTCGGCCCTTCGAGCCAGCACCGCCATTCATTGTGATCATGGCTGATCATCCACAATCAGTAACCTGTGCCTGCCTTCTCCCCATATCCCTTGATTCCGCCAGCCCCTAGAGCTCTATCTAACTCTCTTTTAAATTCATCCAATGAATTGACCTCCACTGCCCTCTGTGGCAGAGAATTCCACAAATTCACAACTCTCTGGGTGAGAAAGTGATGGGAGGAGGGAGGGAGGGGGAGGGGGAGGGAAGGGGGAAGGGAGAGGGGAGGGGGAGAGGGGAAAGGGGAGGGGGGGAGGTAGGGGAGAGGGCAGGGGAGGGGGAAGGGGGGAGGAGAGGGTGCTGCACCAATGCAGGAGAGGTTTGGGTCCAATGGGTCCACTTGGTCTAGTCTCCTTTAAATGTTCCCCTTTCACCTTATAGGTGTGGCCTCTGGAGTTGGACATTTCCACCCTGGAGAAAAGGTTCTGAATTTCCCCTATTTCTGCCTCTCATAATTTTACTTACTTATATCATGTCTCCCCTGAACCTTCAGTGTGTATGTGCGTGCATGTATTGTGCATATGTGTGTATGTGTGTTTGTATGTGTGTATGTGTATGTGCATGTACGTGTGTGTATGTGTGTATATGTGTGTGTGTGTGTGTATGTTAGTGTGTGTGTGTGTGTGCGTGTATGTGTGTGTGTCTGTGTGTATGTGCGAGTGTGTATGTGGGCATGTATGTGTGAGTGTGTATGTTGAGTGTGAGTGTGTGTGCATGTATGTGTGTGTGTGTGAGTGTGTGTGAGTATGTGCGCATGTATGCGTGTGTGCGAGTGTGTGTGCGTGTATGTGTGTGTGAGTGTGTGTGTGAGTGTGTGTGAGCGTGTATGTGTGTGTGAGTGTGTATGCGTGTATGTGTGTGTGAGTGTGTCTGTGAGTGTGAGTGTGTTTGTGTATGTGTGTGTGTGTGTGTGTATATGTGTGTGTGTATGTATGAGTGTGTTTGTGTTTGCGTGTGCGTATGTGTGTGTATGTATGTGTATATGTGTGTGTATATGTGTGTGTGTGTATGTGTGCGTGTGTGTATGTGTGCGTGTGTGTGTGTGTGTGTGTATGTGTGCGTGTGTGTATGTGTGCGTGTGTGTGTGTGTATGTGTGCGTGTATATGTGCGTGTGTGTGTGTGTATGTGTGTGTATGTGTGTGTGCGTGAGTGTGAGTGTATGTGCGTGTGCGTGTGTCCGGGTAACACAACAGCAGATAACATCACTGGGTTGATCATCGGGAAGCATATATTTTTATTACTCATTAAGTTTATTTTTTGACATTTAAAAAAACTACTAATGGGCACTGTTGAATGCAGAGATACCATAGTACTGGATTAAGAGTATTACACGGTTTTTGTTTCTATCCGGTTGGGCGGCACAGTGGTGCAGCGGTAGAGTTGCTGCCTCACGGTGTCAGAGACCCGAGTTCCATCCAGACTGTGGGTGCTGGCTGTATGGAGTCTGTACGTTCTCCCCGTGACCATGTGGGTTTTCTCCGGGTGCTCAGGTTTTCTCTCACACTCCAAAGACGTACAGGTTTGTAGGTTGATTGGCTTGTTAAAATTGTAAATTGTTCCTGGTGTGTGTAAGATAGTGTCAATGAGCAGGGATCACTGGTCGGCATGGGCCGAAGGGCCTGTTCCCAGTCTGTATCTCTAAACTAGACTAAACTAAATCGCAAAACAAGATAATATGCCTGATTACATAAAAAGACACAAAGTGCTAAAGTAACTCAGCTGGCCGAAATAGCTCAGTTGGGAGAGCGTTAGACTGAAGATCTAAAGGTCCCTGGTTCAATCCCGGGTTTCGGCATGGATAGTATTACTTATGCTCGATAGAGCTCTAGGGGCGAGTGGAATCAGGGGATATGTGGTGAAGGCAGGCACGGGTTACTGATTGTGGATGATCAGCCATGATCACAACGAATTGCGGTGCTGGCTCGAAGGGCCGAATGGCCTCCTCCTGCACCTATTTTCTCTGTGTGAGTGTGTGTCTGTGTGTCTGTGCGTGTGTGTGTTTTTGTGTGAGAGTGCGTGTGTGTGAGAATGCGTGTGTGTGAGAATGCGTGTGTGTGTGAGAGTGTGTGTGTGTGTGTGTGAGTGTGTGCACATGTATGTGTGTGTGAGTGTGTGCGTGTATGTGTGAGTGTGTGTGTGTATGCGTGTATGAGTGTGTGTGTGCATGGGTGTGTGTGTGTGAGTGTGTGAGTGTATGTGTGTGTGAGTGTGTGTGAGTGTGTGTATGTGTGTGTGTATATATATGTGTGTGTGTGTGTATATGAGTGTGTGTGTATGTGTGTGTGTGAGTATATGTGTGTGTGTGTAAGTGTGTGTGTATATGTGTGTGTGTGTGTAAGTGTGTGTGAGTGGATGTGTGCGTGTATATGTGTGCGTGTGTGTGTGTGTGTGAGTGGATGTGTGCGTGTATATGTGTGTGTGTGTGTGTGTGTGTGCGTGTATATGTGCGTGCGTGTGTGTGTGCGTGTATATGTGTGCGTGTGTGTGTGTATGTGTGTGTGTGTGCATGTGTGTGTGTGCGTGTATATGTGTGTACGTGTGCGCGTATGTGTGTGTGTGTGAGTGGATATGTGCGTGTATATGTGTGTATGTGTGTGTGAGTGTGTGTGTATGTGTGTGTGCGTGTGTGTGTATGTGAGTGTGTGTGTGTGCGTGTGCATGTGTCCGGGTAGCACAACGGCAGATAACATCACTGGGTTGATCATCGGGAAGCATATATTTTTTATTACTAATGAAGTTTATTTTTTGACATTTAAAAAAACTACCAATGGGCACTGTTGAATGCAGAGATACCATAGTACTGGATTAAGAGTATTACACGGTTTTTGTTTCTATCCGGTTGGGCGGCACAGTGGTGCAGCGGTAGAGTTGCTGCCTCACGGTGCCAGAGACCTGAGTTCCATCCAGACTGTGGGTGCTGGCTGTATGGAGTCTGTACGTTCTCCCCGTGACCATGTGGGTTTTATCCGGGTGCTCAGGTTTTCTCTCACACTCCAAAGACATACAGGTTTGTAGGTTGATTGGCTTGTTAAAATTGTAAATTGTTCCTGGTGTGTGTAAGATAGTGTCAATGAGCAGGGATCACTGGTCGGCATGGGCCGAAGGGCCTGTTCCCATTCTGTGTCTCTAAACTAAACTGAACTAAATCGCAAAACAAGATAATATGCCTGATTACATAAAAAGACACAAAGTGCTAAAGTAACTCACCTGGCCGAAATAGCTCAGTTGGGAGAGCGTTAGACTGAAGATCTAAAGGTCCCTGGTTCAA
>NC_135959.1:71331758-71446689 GCF_053455715.1 Rhinoraja longicauda | reverse complement strand
CCTCCCCTCTCCCCCTCCCCTCTCCCCCTCCCCTCCCCTCTCTCCCCTCCCCTCTCCCCCTCCTCCCCTCTCCCCTCTCCCCCCTCCCCTCCCCTCTCCCCCCTCCCTCTCCCCCTCCCCTCCCCTCTCCCTCTCCCCCTCTCCCCTCTCCCCTCTCCCCCCCTCCCCTCTCCCCCTCCCCTCCCCTCTCCCCCTCCCCTCCCCTCTCCCCCTCCCCTCTCCCCTCCCCTCCCCTCTCCCCTCTCCCCCTCCCCTCTCCCCCTCCCCTCCCCTCTCCCCCTCCGCTCCCTTCTCCCCCTCCCTCCTCCCCCTCCCTCCTCCCCCTCCCTCCTCCCCCTCCCTCCTCCCCCTCCCTCCTCCCCCTCCCTCCTCCCCCTCCCTCCTCCCCCCTCCCTCCTCCCCCCTCCCTCCTCCCCCCTCCCTCCTCCCCCCCTCCCTCCACCCCCTCCCTCCTCCCCCTCCCTCCTCCCCCTCCCTCCTCCCCCTCCTCCCCCCTCCCTCCTCCCCCCTCCCTCCTCCCCCCTCCCTCCTCCCCCTCCCTCCTCCCCCTCCCTCCCCCCCTCCCTCCCCCCCTCCCTCCTCCCCCCCTCCCTCCTCCCCCCTCCCTCCTCCCCCTCCCTCCTCCCCCCTCCCTCCTCCCCCCTCCCTCCTCCCCCCTCCCTCCTCCCCCCTCCCCCTCCCCCCTCCCCCCTCCCCCCTCCCCCCTCCCCCCTCCCCCTCCCCCTCCCTCCTCCCCCCTCCCTCCTCCCCCCTCCCTCCTCCCCCCTCCCTCCTCCCCCCTCCCTCCTCCCCCCTCCCTCCTCCCCCCTCCCTCCTCCCCCCTCCCTCTCCCCCCTCCCTCCTCCCCCCTCCCTCCTCCCCCCTCCCTCCTCCCCCTCCCTCCTCCCCCCTCCCTCTCCCCCCTCCTTCTCCCCCCTCCCTTCTCCCCCCTCCCTTCTCCCCCCTCCCTTCTCCCCCCTCCCTTCTCCCCCCTCCCTTCTCCCCCCTCCCTTCTCCCCCCTCCCTTCTCCCCCCTCCCTTCTCCCCCCTCCCTTCTCCCCCCTCCCTTCTCCCCCCTCCCTTCTCCCCCCTCCCTTCTCCCCCCTCCCTTCTCCCCCCTCCCTTCTCCCCCCTCCCTTCTCCCCCCTCCCTTCTCCCCCCTCCTTCTCCCCCCTCCCTTCTCCCCCCTCCCTTCTCCCCCTCCCTTCTCCCCCCTCCCTTCTCCCCCCTCCCTTCTCCCCCCTCCCTTCTCCCCCCTCCCTTCTCCCCCTCCCTTCTCCCCCCTCCCTTCTCCCCCCTCCCTTCTCCCCCCTCCCTTCTCCCCCTCCCTTCTCCCCCCTCCCTTCTCCCCCCTCCCTTCTCCCCCCTCCCCCTCCCCCCTCCCCCCTCCCCCCTCCCCCCTCCCTTCCTTCCCCCTCCCTTCCTTCCCCCTCCCTTCCTTCCCCCTCCCTTCCTTCCCCCTCCCTTCCTTCCCCCTCCCTTCCTTCCCCCTCCCTTCCTTCCCCCTCCCTTCCTTCCCCCTCCCTTCCTTCCCCCTCCCTTCCTTCCCCCTCCCTTCCTTCCCCCTCCCTTCCTTCCCCCTCCCTTCCTTCCCCCTCCCTTCCTTCCCCCTCCCTTCCTTCCCCCTCCCTTCCTTCCCCCTCCCTTCCTTCCCCCTCCCTTCCTTCCCCCTCCCTTCCTTCCCCCTCCCTTCCTTCCCCTCCCTTCCTTCCCCCTCCCTTCCTTCCCCTCCCTTCCTTCCCCTCCCTTCCTTCCCCCTCCCTTCCTTCCCCCTCCCTTCCTTCCCCCTCCCTTCCTTCCCCCTCCCTTCCTTCCCCCTCCCTTCCTTCCCCCTCTCCTCCTTTTAAACTTTAAATGTGAATAACTTTAACATCGATTTCAATAAAATTACTTGCATTATCACTAAAGTGACAATGGTTAGTAAGGTGGGCCTAAAATTGTCACGCTATCGTGTACCGTTTTGTCTGAAGTTCAGTCACAAACAAGATAATAAATGGGTTTTAGTATATAGATGGTTGGTTTACGACAGTTCGTTGGTAATATTAACACCAAGGAACTTGACATTCTCAGCCATCAACATTTAGGGACCATAGATGTTGACTGGGCATCACACTTCCCGAAGTCTGTACAGGGGCGGCACAGTGGTGCAGCGGTAGAGTTAATGCCTTGGAGCACCAGAGACTAACATTCGATGCTGACTGCAGCTACTGTTTGCAGGGAGTTTGTGCATTCTCCCTGTGACCATGTGGGGTTTCTCCATGTGCTCCGGTTTCTTCCCACACTCCAAAGAAGTACAGGTTTGTCAGTTAATTGGCATCAGTAAAATTGTCCCCAGTGTGTAGGATAGTATTAATGTAGTGAGCATCCTGCCCGGCAACATTACAGTCTGGTTTGGGAACAGCTCTGCCCAGGACAGGAAGGCCCTGCATGAGAGTAGTGTGTTTGGTAGAACGCACCATGGGAACTACACGGACCTATACATCAGGAGGTGTAGATCGAGAGCGAGGCATTGCCACTTTCATTTCACTGCACATCGTGTATGTGCATGTGACAAATAAACTTGACTTGATCTGTACATAGAGGGTGATCACTGATTGGCGTGGGCTCTGTGGACCGAAGGACCTGTTTCTGTCCTGTATCTCTAAAGTTGATAACTTGCTCCTTCATCTTGCTGACATTGGGTTGTTGTCCTGACGCCAAGTTACTAAATGATCTATTTCCTTCCTGTACTCTGATTTGCCATTGTTCGTAATCCACCTCATCATAGTTTAATCTGCAAGTTTGTACATTGCACTGGCACCAAGTGTGGCTGCACATTCGTCAGTGTATAGGAAGTATGGTTAGGGATGGCAATCACGTTCTCGTGGGGTACCGGAATCGGTGGAGGCGTTGTCCCCTATCCTTGCAGTAGAAAATGAGATTAAAGAAAATCCCAAGGGTTTTCAACTCTACATTTAAAAACAAGATTACGGGGGAAAAGGTGGTAAAGGAGGATTTTTGTGCCTGAAGTCACTACTCCTTTAGTACCTCGTGGTGAGGTACTAAACAAATACTTTGTATCTGTTTTCACCAAGGAGGAGGAAATGAAGGTAGATAAGACAATTGAGATAAGTGTGGATGAAAACAACTAATATGCCAACGCAATTTGAGATTAAGGAGATGGTGTTGGGGATCTTGAAGAGCATTATGGTGGCTAAATCCCCAGGATTTTGGAATTTATCCCAGATTATTGAAAGAGGCAAGATAGAAGATTGTGAGAGACTTGATGAAGATCTTTGCATCTTCTCTCTCCACAAGCTAGGTCTCAGAGGATTGCAGTGTAGCAAGGGAAGTGGAGAGAATCCAGGGAATTGTAGACCGGCGAGCATCATGTTAGGATGTTTTCGGAGAGGATTCTTCAAGATAGGATTTACTCCCGTTTGGAAGAGAATGGGTTAGTTTCATGGCTATGTATGCATCTGATCGTGTCTATTAATTTGATCGAGATTTCCGAGGAGGTGCTGAAGGTGATTGAAGTGGGTAGAATGGTGGATGTTGTCGACATTGATTTTAGTAAGGTATTTGATGAAGTCCCCCATGGTGGCCGATCCAGAAGATTAAGATGCATGGGATTAATGGTGATTGGTTGCATGGATTCAGAACTAGCTTGCTGATAGACAGAGGGTTTTGGTGGAAGTGAACTATTTGGGCTGGAGGTCTGTGACCACTGGAATTCCCTAGGGATCTGTGTTCAGATCTCTGTATATAAATGGCTTGGATGAAAATGTAGACGGATTGTTTAGTAACTTTGTAGTTGTCACTAAGATGGATCACCTTCCTCACGGTCTGCGACCCCCATCAAAGTATGCAGTGGAATATAGATCAGCTACAGATGTGGGTGGCGAAATGGCGGATAGAATTAAATCTGAGCAGTGTAATGTGTTGCACTTTTGGGGGGGGGGTCATATGTAAGGGGGAAATGTATACAATTGATGACATAACCCTGAGCAGCATTGATCTACGGAGGGATCTTCCGGCATTGTGGCGCTGTGGTAGATTTGCTGCCTTACAGAGCCAGAGACCCGGGTTCGATATTGACTACAGGTGTTGTTTGTACGTTCTCCCTATGATCGCATGGGTTTTCTCCAGGTGCTCCAAATTCCTCCAAATTCCAAAGGTGTGCAGATTTGTAGGTAAATCGGCCTCTGTAAATGTTTCTCAGTGTGTAGCTTAGAACTAGCGTACTGGTTGGCGTGGGTGGTGGGTCGAAGGGCCTGTATCTCCGCTGTATCTCTAAAACTAAAACAATGGATCCAAGTCCATAGCTCGCAGAAAGTGACAGCATAAGTTGATAGTGTAAAGAAGTCACACGGCATGCTTGCTTTCATAGGCCCGCACATTTAGTAGAAGAATTAGGAAGCTATGATGCAGCTTTATAGGACTTTGGCTTGGCTGCATTTGGAGTATTGCGTACAGTTCTGGTCGCCCCATTAAAGAAAGGATGTGGCGGCTTTGGAAAGGGTGCACTCCCCAGGCCCTACCATTCAATATAAAGGTCCTTGCCCTGATTTGACATCCCAAAATGCAATAACTCGTACGTAAAGACTATTTCTTCACTGCCATTGGGTGAGAATTGTCCTTGCTCTAACTGCTAACAAGGGTTACCTTCAATTTGTGGACTGCAGCAGTTGAAAGTGGTGAGTCTTGCAGTGTGTAGCAAGGAACTGCAGATGCTGGTTTAAACTGAAGAAGAATGCAAAATGCTGGAGTAACTCGGCGGGGTCAGGCAGCATCTCTGGAGAGAAGGAATGGGTTGATGTTTCGGGTCGAGACCCTTCAGACGTTGCCAGGCGCCAGCTCTCGGACGCCTCCTCCTACTTATCCTTGGACCATGATCCCACAGATGAGCACCAGGCCATAATATCTCAGGCCATTTCTGATTTTATCACTTCTGGCTGCTTTTTTTTTTAAAAAGGAACAAACAGCAGCAATGTCTGAAAAAGGGTCTCGACCCCAAATTTTGTGTCAGTCTTGCAGTATGTGTTGGCCTAACCATCTCTGTATCTTATTTATTAATTTAAAAATAACATGCAATGCTGTTTAGTGTGCTTCTCTTTCCTCCACTTGCTCTCTCTCTGTTAAAGCAGAATTATTATGCTTTGTATTATAGCTTAGTCTTAATGTATCGTTTTGATGCTTTTACAGGAATAGGAGGTATAAATGCTGAAGTTGAAAAACACCTTGAAATGGGGAAGAAACTCTTGGCTGCAGGACAGTTAGCAGACGCATTGTCTCATTTTCATGCTGCTGTCGGTAAGTGTGTGGGTAATGTTTTTAAAACCGTGTTGCAGTATTACTCTTAGCAGTTCTAAGAACAAACACATGCTTAATTATTGATGGAGATATCAGGAACAGCAGATGCTGGAATCTTGAGTAAAAGAAAGAACTGAATGAACTTGGTGGGTCAAAGAGTGTCTCTGGAAGACATGGAAACGCGATGATTCGGGGCAAGACCCCCTTCAGACTGCAGAAACATTGTCTATTCGTGCCCTCGAGATTCTGCCTGAATTACTCAAGTGCCCCCACATTGATCCACCGGGTGGCGCCGTATGACGGCAGCCTCGCCAAGAGTCTGTCATGTCCTTTTCTTCTTGTGTTGTTTTTGGACAATAGACAATAGGTGCAGGAGGAGGCCATTCGGCCTTTCGAGCCAGCACCGCCATTCAATGTGATCATGGCTGATCATTCTCAATCAGTACCCCGTTCCTGCCTTCTCCCCATACCCCCTGACTCTGCTATCCTTAAGAGCTCTATCTTGCTCTTTCTTGAATGCATTCAGAGAATTGGCCTCCACTGCCTTCTGAGGCAGAGAATTCCACAGATTTACAACTCTCTGACTGAAAAAGTTTTTCCTCATCTCAGTTCTAAATGGCCTACCCCTTATTCTTAAACTGTGGCCCCTTGTTCTGGACTCCCCCAACATTGGGAACATGGTTCCTGCCTCTTTTTAGTCTGTTGTTAAATGTATGTTTTAGTGTATCTTTAGTTTTGTATTATGTAGGGGGGGGGGGTCTTTTTTATCGCTTTCCTCGACGGAGATGCGACTTTTTCCGTATTGTGGACATCGTGGAGCTGGCTATTGCTGGGGATCAACTTCGGGAGCTCCAACCGCGAGAGCCTGTGGACTTAACATTGTGGCGCTCGTGGTTAGGGATCGGTTTCGATCGTGAGAGCTTCGAACGCCCCAATCGCGGGAGCATCGACTGCCCCGATCGCGAGAGAAAAGGAGGAAAGAAGATAATACGTTATTGCCTTCCATCAAAGTGCGCTGCGGTGGAGGTTCATGTTAATTTTTATGTAGTTGTATGTCTTGTTGCTTTTTTGGTATGACTGTAGGGCAAATCAAATTCCTTATGTTTTTACATACTTGGCAAATAAATGAATTACAATTACAATTGTGGGCATTTTATTATCACCGTGGTATTTATGGAAGATTACAATTGAAATTTACTCAATTACCTACCGAACAAGGGAGACACCAATTTACCAACAGTAAGGTGACAGTCGTAAAGATCAACATTCTCCTTGTCCTTCTATTACTTATTTACTAATTTAGATTGTTTTGGTACAAAAATTATTTTCAAAAGTCACTAACTCCGTCCTTGCCCATATTAACATGGTGAGACATTATAGCTGATTAAATAAAATATGTAATTACAACATACATATTGGACTCCTTTCCCTCCACTAAGTAAATGTAGGAAATTTAATTTGTATGATAAAGGAAGCCCAAGCTCAAAAGAAGTTGGGATACTGTCAACTAGCAGGCCAAGGCTGAACAGGCTGTCATCCGAAATAGAGGTATTGTCTGACAGTGTGGAAACAGGCCCTTTGGCCCAACTTGCCCGCACCGACCAACTTGTCCCATCTACATTAGTCCCACCTGCCTGTGTTTGGCCCATATCCCTCTAAACCTATCCTATCCATGTACCTGTCTAAATGTTTCTTAAACTGTGTGATATACCTGCCTCAACTACCTCCTCCAGCAGCTTGTTCCCTATGTGTGTAAAGTAAAACAAAACGCTATGGTTCCTATTAAATCTATTCCCCCTCACCTTAAATCTATGTCCTCGTTCCTGATTTCCCCTACTCTGGGCAAGAGCCTATGTTTACCCAATCTGTTCACCTCATGATTTTGTACACCTTTGCAAGATCATCCCCCATCCTCCACTCCTTTCTCTCTCCCCTCGTGTTAATATATAAAATCCCAGGACCAATCATATCCTAAATGGCTGATGAGAACATGGGTCATTAGCAAGCATGCAGGTGATGTGAAAATTTGATTGTGTCCTAGAAGGCGAAGAAGATTGCCCAAGGATGTAGTGGGATATTGGGTGGAGCAATTTAATCCAGACGCATTGGGGGGGGGGGGGGGGGAGGGGGGGGGAAATAGGACTTTCTTCCCACCTTCAACGTCCATCATTAATCACCCTTTCCTACTAGTTTTATGTTATCCTACTGTGGCATCCACTTTCTACGCACGAGGGGCAATTTATAGAGGCTGATTAATCTACAAACCCACCCATTTTTGGGATGTGGGTGAAAACTTCATTAGTTACCATATGTTAAAGTTCTTGTTCCCTGGTCGTGAATTAGGCTTGTGATTTTATAGCCACTTTTAATGTTGTTGGTACTGGGAAAATTAACAGTAATTTTCAAATAATATAAAATTTTGCACATGTTACAATATTGAAGTCTGCTCCATTATGCGTAATGTCCATAATGGGGTTCCTTACTATTCTTAATATATTGAATAATACTGTAATCTGTATTTACAGATGGAGATCCTGATAACTATGTTGCCTATTACAGACGTGCCACAGTCTATCTTGCTATGGGCAAATCAAAGTCTGCTCTTCCAGACCTAAGTAAGGTCATTGAGCTGAAACCAGACTTCACATCTGTAAGTAACATTGTCTTCATGATGCTTATATAGATTTGGAGTTGAGTACTAAAGAGTGCTTGCATAGTATTTTGTCAATCGTTAATTGGAAAATGTTTTACTTATTGGTATCTGAATTTCTTCAGGCAAGGTTACAGAGAGGAAACCTGCTACTAAAACAAGGGAAGTTAAATGAAGCAGCGGAAGACTTCAAGAAAGTGGTAAGTGTGCAAGTGGGAGTTTGGCACATTTTGGCTGTGTCCTTTGGGGCCACCAATATCGTCGTTAATAATTTATCGAATCTATATATTCACTGCTTTTGTTTCAGTTTGAAAGATTTTCTCAATGAACTTTTTATCTAGAGAAAAAGTCACATGGAATCTAAGGAAAGCTCACCTGTTAGATTCAAAATTGACTTGGAAGAAGAAGTCAAAGGGAAGTTGAGGGGTGTCGTTTAACTGATTGGAGCCCTGTGACCAGTTGCGTGCCACGGGTGTGTGCTGGGTTCCTTGCTGTCTATTATATGCATTAATGATTCGGTTGTTAGTGACGTTAACTTTGCTAGCAATTTTGCAGATGACAATCACTGACAAGGTCCTGCCCAGGTTTGGCTTCCCAAAACAGCAACACATCAAACTTATCTCCATTAATGGAGTTTAATGCAGATTAGCACGAGGTGTTGCTTTTTGGAAAGTCAAAACCAGGCATGATCTTCACAGTGAGTGATAGGGCCTTGGAGTGTTGCAGGGAAGATGGATCTAGCAGTACAGGTACGCAGTTCCTTGATAGTGGTGTCACAGATAGATAGGGTGGTCAAGAAGACTTTTGGTATGTTGGCCTCCTTCAGTCAGGGTATTGAGCTTCCAACTGCCGGCACAACATCAACTGTCTTGACGTCTCCACTCCCTTTACCCACTCCAACATCTCCTCCGAACACACAGCCCTCTGCTCACTCAGCAACAATCCCAACATTGTTATTAAATCCGGCAACAAGGGAAGTGCAGTTGTAGCCTGGCAGACTGACCTGTACAGTACTGAGGTCAGGCACCAGCTCTCAGACACCACCTCATATCGATCCCTTGACCATGCTGCCACTGATAAACACCGGCCCATCATTTCCTGTTACCAACAGCTATTGAATATTATCAATCTCATTAACTCTGGCGATCTCCCCTCCGCTGCTTCCAACCTTATCGTTCCCTGATCTCGTACTGCTCCCTTCTATCTCCTACCCAAAATCCACAAACGGGACTCCCTGGTAGACCCTGCCCGACAGAGCTCATCTCCAAATACCTTTATTTCCCCCAGTCCCTTCCGACCTACAAAGGAGACAGCTCACACGCCCTTCAACTCTTCAATAACTTCCGTTTTCTAGACCCCCATCGCCTCATCTTTAACATGGACATCCAGTCCCTTCAAACTTCCATCCGCCACCAGGATGGCCTCAAGGCCTTCTGGTTCTTCCTTGAACAAAGACCCAAACAATCCCTCTCTACTAGCATTCTCGTCCACCTGGCAGAGCTTGGTTTCACCCACCGCAACATCTTTCTTGTCTTCTCTCACTTTCTTCAAGATAAATGTTGTAGCCATGGTCCCAGATATGCTTATCTTTTTGTCGGTTACATCAAACCGGTTCCACATGTACGCTTGCACCATCCCCAAACTCTTGCTCTGCTACTTTGACGACAGCATCGGGGCTGCCTCCTACACCCATGCAGAACTTGTTCATTTCATTGACTTTACCAGCAACTTCCACACGGCCCTTAAATTCACTGGACTATCTCTGATACCTTACTCCCCTTTCTTGATCTCACTGTCTGCATAACAAGGAACAGACTATCAACTGATGTTGACTACACGTCCTCCCACCTGCCGCTTGCAAAGACATAACTCTCCATTTCTCCATCTCTGCTGCATCTGCTCCCAAGATGCAGCTTTCCATTCCAGGACATGTTGGATTCTCCAATTTTGGATAACTAAACAAACTCCTCCCCTTCTCTTTTTCACCCGTCCCTCCCCATGCACCTACTTTCCTTTCTCTGGCTTCACAATTGGCACATCTTCTATACTTATTTCACAGCTCTTTTGAGTATAGAAGTTGGGGTGTGACTTGAGCACCTGAGCTAAAGTTAGTGCTTGGGTAAGCTAGGACTTTTCTCCTTGGAGTACAGGGGGCTGAGGGTTGATCTGGTGTATAAAATCATGAGGGGAGTAGGTAGGGTGAATGCACCCAGGGAAGTCTTTTACCCAGGGTAGGGGAATCAAGGGGACCTGGGGTGAGAAGGGCGAGATTTAATTTGAACCTGAGGGAACAACTTTTTCACTCGGAGGGTAGGTATATGGAACGAGCTACCCACTCGGTGGGTATATGGAATGAGCTGCCAGAGAAGGCAGTAGAGGCAGATACTATAACACTATTTGGACAAGTACATGGATATAGTACTCCATATAGTGCAGAAAAACAAAATAAAAGCCAAAATCCCTAGTGCAATCAAGGCTGTTCAGAGTTTAGTTGGAGTTGGATGGAGTCCATGCTTTGAGGACTTCAGCTTGAAAACATCTGGAGTACTGCACGCAGTTCTGGTTGCCCCAATATCGACAACACGTGGAAACTTTGGAGAGGATGCCAGAAGGTTTATCAGAATGTTGCCTGGATTAGAGACTTATTAGCTACAGGGAGAGTTGGACAAACTTTGATTGCTTTCTCTAGAGCGTTGGAAACTGAGGACGGGGGGGGGGGGGGGGGGAAGAGAACCTGATGGAAATGCATAAAATTATGAGAGGGATGGATAGTGTATACACTCAGTGCTGGAGTAACACAGCGAGTCAAGCTGCATCGCTGTAGGACATGCATAGGTGATCCTTACTCAAACAGTTGTATGTGCTATGATTCTATGATTTTAATAAGGCAAATTGCCTTAGTCCAGCATGGTAGTGTGGCCACATGGTTAGAGGCCAGGAGATCCAAGCAGGCTGGCACATTGGATCCAAAATTCAACAGTGGGCAGAAAATGGTAGTGGAGGGTTATTTTTCTGTTTTGTCGTCTTTGATCAGTGGAGTACCACAAGAATTGGTGCAGCAACCCTTCAAATATTTGATCCATATTCTCTTCCGTGTTATTAATGTGTGTTGTATAATATGTACGTTTGCAGATCCTATGAAAATTAATGGCGTTGAGAGGAAGGTAATTTTGTTTAAGACTAAAGCACAATATAGATTGGCTGGAAAGTTGGGCCGAGTCATGGCAATTGGTATTTAATGTGAGATGATGCACTTGAGAAAGATTACTAAGAGTGGTGTGTATTGTGAATAGTAGGGCCCAAAGGGGTGCTGCTCGACAGAGGGACCTTGGGATGAAAGTACCATAAATGCCTGAGAGTGATAAGATGGTGAATAGACAATAGGTGCAGGAGTAGGCCATTCGGCCCTTCGAGCCAGCACCGCCATTCAATGTGATCATGGCTGATCATTCTCAATCAGTACCCTGTTCCTGCCTTCTCCCCATACCCCCTGACTCCGCTATTCTTAAGAGCTCTATCTAGCTCTCTCTTGAATGCATTCAGAGAATTGGCCTCCACTGCCTTCTGAGGCAGAGAATTCCACAGATTCACAACTCTCTGACTGAAAAAGTTTTTCCTCATCTCCGTTCTAAATGGCCTACCCCTTATTCTTAAACTGTGGCCCCTTGTTCTGGACTCCCCCAACATTGGGAACATGTTTCCTGCCTCTAACGTGTCCAACCCCTTAATAATCTTATACATTTCGATAAGATCCCCTCTCATCCTTCTAAATTCCAGTGTGAAGCAGGATGGTGAAAAAAGTGTGTGGAATGCTTACCTTTAGCTGGGTCATTGGATACAAAAGCTGGTATGTCATTTTTACAGCTTTATAAAACATTGGCTTGGCAGCACCTGGAATATATTGTGTAGTTCTGGTTGCTGTACTAGAAAGGATGTAATTAGAGTAGAGATTTTTAAAGAAATAACGGAAAAGGTTGATGAGGGGAAAAACATTGTCTATATGGCAAGGCATTTGTTAAGGTACCACAATTTTGCAGATGGCACAAAAGTGAGTGTAATTGGAGACAGCAAAGACCCGTAATCAGAAATGACAGGAGGATCTTGATCAGCTGGGTGGAGAAATGGTTGATGGAGTTTAATGCAGATAAAGGTAGTTGAGGCAGATACTATAACAACATTGAAGACATTTGGACAGGTACTTGGATAGGAAAGGCTTAGAGGGATATGGGCCAAATGCAGGCAGGTGGGGGCTGCGAAGATGGGTCATCTTGGTCAGCGTGGGAAAGATGGGTCGGCAAAGTGGCTGTTTCCGAACTGTCTGACTAAGTGACATGGGCAGAGATGGCCAAGGAGACAGTGGCAGTGTTTTGCCACTGTCCATGCCCCACAACTAATACTGGTTCGGAATGCCCAGCTTCTGCCTGAATTCTCTCCCTCATCGTAGACCTGGTTGGCTGATGCTGGACTCTAGGATTGGAAAGGAAATTGAAACCTGACTATTTTTCATTCCACAAATGCTGCTTAATCTGTGTTTTTTCAGCACATTTCTTTTCCAACTCACAAGGTAATAGGAATATAAAACATTCAACATAGCAACTAGACTTGTTAGTGCTTTTTGCCTTCAGACCATATTAACCACAATGTTTTTGAGACCATTTCCAAATTTGCAATCCCAACCACATTGGCCTTCCATCGCCCGGCGCGGCTCGGCCGCGGAACGGTTCAGCGCCCGGCGCGGCCGCGGGGCCTTCCATCGCGCGGCTCGGCCGCTGGACTTAACATCGCTGACGCGGCTCGGCCGCGGGACTTGGCAGTGCCCGGTGCGGCTCGGCCGCGGGACCTTCCATCCCCTTGCGGGGGCTGTGCGTGTCGGTCGCCTTGGTATGGGTCGAGCTGCCTGTCCGTGGGCGTGGGGGGATGAGAGTGGAAGTTTTGTTGCCTTCCATCACAGTGAGGGGGTGTTTGGAGTCACTGTGATGGATGTTTGTGTTGGGGTCGTGTGTCCTGTGATCTTTTCTTTTTTGTTGTGTTCTGTGACTGCTGTAATTTCGTTCGGTATCTGTACCGAATGACAATAAAGTCATTTCATTTCATTCATTTCACATTGGAGAACCATGTTTTGTACTAACTGAATACTCTCTACTTCCCTTAAATCTTCATTAATAACATTAGCAACTCTCAAGGACATTGCCTGTCGCTAAAGATGCAAATAGCTTTGTCAAGGCCCCAGCAATCTCCGCTCTTGCCCCCCTCGATGTCCTTCGATAAAACCGACTAGGTCTTGGGGATTTATTCTCCTTAATGTTCTTCAAGAGCCCCAACACTACCACCTTCTTAATCTCAATCTGCCCTTGCATATGTTAGTATTCCCCACAGTCATCTTGCTGTCCTCCATGTCCTTCTCCATGGTGAAAGCTGATGTCGTGTCCTCGTTAAGTACTTTGCCTTCATCCCTGGACTCCAAACACAAATTACTTGATCCTTGAGCAGTCCTACTTTTTCCTTGGTTATCCTCTTGCTTTTAATATAGGTGTAGAAAACTTTGAGATTTTCTTTAACCTGACACACAAAAGCCAGTTTGTGGCCCATTTTGGCTCATCTAATCGCCTCCTTTATATTCCTCAAAGGCTCTGTCTGACTCCAACTTCTTAACTCTTGCATATATTTCCTTATTCTTTCTAGCATACGGATATGGTATGGGTATAGAGGCGGTATGGGCCAAGCACAAGCAGGTGGGTCTAGTGCAGATGGGGCATGTTGGGCTGATGGGCCAATTTCCATTCTCTTTGGCTCTAAATAACCAGGGCCTGTAGCTTGCATGTGTGGCAATGTGTGCAAATCCGTTTGACCCATCGAAGGAAGGATGTGGAGGCTTTGGAAAGGGTACACAGAATGTTTACCAGAATGCTGCCTGGATTACAGTGTATTGATTATAAGGAAAGCTTGGACAAACGTGAATTGTTTTCTCGAGTGCTGTAGGTTGAGGGAAGCCATGATAAAACTATTTAAGATTATGAGCGCCATAGATAGGAGTGACAGTCATGCATTTTCCCCAGGGTGGAAGTATCAAAGGTTAGTGGGCATAGGTATAAGGTGAGAGGGGCAAGGTTTAAAGGAGACGAGACCAAATGGACCCGTTGGGCCCAAACCTCTCCTGCATTGGTGCAGCACCCTCTCCTCCCCCTCCACCTCCACCTCCCCTCTCTTCCCCCGCCTCCCCCCCTCCTGTCCACTGCCCTCCCCTTCTTCCTCCCCTCCCACCCCCTCCTTCCTCCCCCTCTCCCCCTCCCTACAACCCGTCTCCCCCTCCCCCACCCCATCCCCCTCAGCCCCACTTATCCTCCCCCTCCCTCCCTTCCTTCCATTCCTCCCCCTCCCTCCCTAGGAGATAGATTTAAACTTTAAAATGTGAATAACTTTTAAAATATAACACCGATTTCAATAAAACTATTTGCATTACCATTAAAGTGACGACGATTAGTAAGGTGGGCCTACAATTGTCGCACTATCGTGTACCGTTTTGGCTGTAGTTCGGTCACAAACAAACAAACGAGAGTTTTAGTATATAGATGTAGAGGGTAATTTATTGTACACAGAGCTGTGGGTGCTTGTAATGCACTGACAGTGCTGGCGGTGGAGGCAGATTACAATTTTTGGAGGCTTTTAATTAAGCACTTGGATATGCAGGGGAATAGGGACATGGACCGCATGCAGGCAGCGGCGATTAGCTTAACTTGATATCATGTTCGGCACGGACATTGTGGGCCATGCAGCTTGTTCCTGTGCTGTGTTCTCCGATGTTCTCTCTTCACTTGTTTGCAAGTAACAAAGTAAAGGGGACGTACAACGAGATCTTGGTGTCCTATTGCATCAGTCACTGAAAGGAAGCATGTAGGTGCAGCAGGCAGTGAAGAAAGCCAATGGAATGTTGCCCTTCATAACAAGAGGAGTTGAGTATAGGAGCAAAGAGGTCCTTCTGCAGTTGTACAAGGCCCTAGTGAGACCACACCTGGAGTACTGTGTGCAGTTTTGGTCTCCAAATTTGAGGAAGGATATTCTTACTATTGAGGGGGTGCAGCGTAGGTTTACTAGGTTAATTCCCGAAATGGTGGGACTGCCGTATGTTGAAAGACTGGAGCGGCTAGGCTTGTATACACTGGAATTTAGATGAATGAGAGAGGATCTTATCGAAACATATAAGATTATTAAGGAGTTGGACACGTTAGAGGCAGGAAACATGTTCCCAATGTTGGAGTCCAGAACCAGGGGCCACAGTTTAAGAATAAGGTGTAGGCAATTTAGAACTGAGATGAGGAAAACCTTTTTCAGTCAGAGTTGTAAATCTGTGGAATTCATTGGAGGCCGAGTCTGAATGCATTCAAGAGAGCTAGATAGAGCTCTTAAGGATAGCGGAGTCAGGGGGTATGGGGAGAAGGCAGGAACGGGGTACTGATTGAGAATGATCAGCCATGATCACATTAAATGGTGGTGCTGGCTCGAAGTGCCGAATGGCCTACTCCTGCACCTATTGTCTAACTACTGTAAGATACATTTTAAAAACACAGCTCTCTTATTCTAAATGGTATGAGGAAAAATTGAACAGAATGAACCTAAACCTTCTGAAAAGGCGAGAGGTGATCGAATTGTACAACATTGTTTGTGTGTATGAAGGGTGAGATGCTATGAGATCATTTCCCTGGTCATAAATTGTTCATCTGATGACTTTGTTTCTCTCTCATTAGATGCTTCCTGCCCTGAGTATTCCCACCATTATTCTTATTTTTATATTTGACTGGATTACTTGCAAGCATTTTAATCCTTGGCCCTATTTAAATAGGACATGCCCCTGATTTGTGATGATTTGGGACAATAAAAACTGTTGAAAGCATTAACCTAAATGTGAAGTTGCAGCAGATTATGGAAGTAATAGGATACACTTGCCTAGTAATTATTTGAAACTTTTGCAGTTATTGAGTCCCCTGTTCAAACCCATTTGAAGAAGGCACACATCTACTGTATAGTTAACGAAGGCACAACTGATATGGTTGATCATTGAAGCAAATATTTGGTGAGCCAATATTTTTCACCAAATGTGTTCTTGTCACCTGCTTTTAGTTATTTTTAAAGACAAATGCTACATGTAACATCGTATTTCTTCAGGGACATTCAATGCCTGTTGAGTTCAGATTATGTTACTACTTTTGTCATCACAACTTTCCACCCGTGTCCAGGGTGAGGATTGAATGAAAGTGGTAACTGGCTGTTTCTGGGGATTCCTCAGCACCTGCTTTCCGATTGCATTTGTCGATATTCTCCATTCAAAATTTTCAAATGATGCCAGCTTGCAAGTGGCCGCTGTTGATGGATCAGCTTTTGTTAACCACACCATTTGCATCCTTCTCGTCTATGTAGAGATGTTACTCACAATCTGAAAACTCTGCAGTGAACTATTTCCAATTGGCATTCATTCACGAACCATGTTCAATGATCTCCAGCAACAGTGTTTACTGGATTTAAACACCATTAAGTTATTTTGAGAATCATTTGCCAAGACTAATCAGTTTTACTGTTTTCATTTTTTCCCAAATAATAAATCCATAAAATGCTGGAAATATTCAGAAGTTCAGGTACCATCCATGATGTGAGGAGGGATAAACATTTTGGGCCTGTTTTCAGATTTTTAGCATGTGCATTTATTTGTGTCTCGTCAATATTTTGTCATCCTGTTTTGAATTGATTTAGTAAATATATTTTTACCTGGTGCTTTTCTGTGATACTACTCAGTTAAATGACCGATTGTTTATTTTTTAGATACCATCTAACCCCAGTGCGAAGGATGAAAACGAAGCCAGAAGCCAATTAGTTAAAGCAGATGAATTGCAAAGGATAATTACACAGGCACGGGCTGCCTTTGAACAGCAGGAGTACACCGCCGCTATCGAATTACTCGACGTTCTTATTGAGGCAAGTCTTGGATGTAAATTTTCACGAGGAACAGTGGCAATGCTAAAGTGAACGATCTCTCTCCCTCTTTTAAACAGCCCTACTGCAGAAAATTATAAGTGCAGATGTGTACATTTCCTTAATATAATTGACAGGTTACTGCTTACATGGAAAAGCCATTTAACATAACATAACATAACATAACAACACTTTATTGTCACTCGGCTTTTTACACCGAACGAAATTTCAGCAGTCACACAAAACACAGCAAAAAAGAAAAGAACACAGTACACCCGACCCCAACACAAACATCCATCACAGTGACTCCAAACACCCCCTCCCTGTGATGGAGGCAACAAAACTTCCCCTCTCTTCCCCCCGCACCCACGGACAGGCAGCTCGACCCCTACCGAGGCAAACGACACGCACAGCCCCCGCAAGGCCCCGCGGCCGAGCCGCCCTGGGCACTGAAACGTCCCGCGGCCGCACCAGGCGATGTTAAGTCCAGCGGCCGAGCCGCACCGGGCACTGAAACGTTCCGCGGCCGAGCCGCACCGGGCACCGAAACGTCCCGCGGCCGAGCCGCACCGGGCGATGTTAAGTCCAGCGGCCGAGCCGCAACGGGCACTGAAACGTCCCGCGGCCGAGCCGCGCTGGCGATGTTAAGTCCAGCGGCCAAGCCGCGCCGGGCACCGAAACGTCCCGCGGCCGAGCCGCGCTGTCGATGGAAGGCCCCGCGGGCGAGCTGCGCCCCGGGGAAGAGACCTAATAAAAGAAAGGTTTCCCCCGCCCCACCCCACCCCACACCCCACACCCCAGCCCCCCACCACACATACATAGCCAAAAACAGAAACAAAAACCATCCCAACACCGACACAAACAAAAAAAAAAGACAAACAGACTGCCAGAGAGCCGCAGCCGTTAGGCGCAGCCAACTCCTCCATCTGCTTTTGAGTTTGAAATTGAGGAGGAAAATGTTTTCTGACTTGATTGCTGTCATCTACTTGTAAGCCTGCAACAGTGCAGTTGAACTGTTTGAATTGAGCTTTTTTGCTTTCACACTTCCTTACTGAATCTCAGAGCTGCAGCTTGATATTTTCATTTAATACATGAACATGCCCCAAATTGCTTCACATTGACCAGAATATCATGTTGTTCAGAAATGCTGCCTGACCTGCAGAGCACTGCAATGCAGGGTCATTGTGGGCAGCATAGATGGACATGTGATCCTGAAATTATTTTTAACTTGCCCGTTCCATCCATGGCTCCACTATAAAAAGAAGCGTGCAACAACTGGATTCCCCGACTGCAGCTTTATTCCCCCCTTGGAATTCCAACAAGCCCCTCCACAGAGGCGGCCTGATCCACTGAGTTACTCCAGTACTCTGTATTCTATGCAGGATTCCAGCATCTGCAGTTCCTTGTGTCTGGGGAACGCAGGTCCACAGCCCGGAGTTGTGCTGGATCATAACCACTCTCCATGCAACCATAAAGCTGACTAGGGATGGGGGAACGGTAGAACGCTACTCCAGTGAAGCATAAACCAGAACCCACCAAACCTTGGTGGGTAAATGAATGGCTTGCATAAGGTAGAAAAGCCTGGAGACCCGTGGGAGCTGGCAAATACTGCCCCTTGCGCTCCCCTGTCGAGTTCGTCTGGAAAAATCACCCGTGCTCAACTGGTGGACGGCACCTCTAGCCACTCGGAAGTCAGCAAATTCTACCCCTTGTACTCCTCTGGTCTCCTAGTGGCCGGGGAAAATCACCCATATTCACCTGGTAGAAGGAGCTCTCACCCCCATAGGCACGGCCACCCCCGCAAGCCCGAAACAGTGGCTCCGACCGACAATTATAGACAATAGGTGCAGGAGGAGGCCATTCGGCCCTTCGAGCCAGCACCGCCATTCAATGTGATCATGGCTGATCATTCTCAATCAGTACCCCGCTCCTGCTTTCTCCCCATACCCCCTGACTCCGCTATCCTTCAGAGCTCTATCTAGCTCTCTCTTGAATGCATTCAGAGAATTGGCCAGCACTGCCTTCTGAGGCAGAGAATTCCCCAGATTCACAACTCTCTGACTGAAAGTTTTTCCTCATCTCAGTTCAAAATGGCCTACCTATTATTCTTAAACTGTGGCCCCTTGTTCTGTGCCTCTGCTGCAGAACACTTTCAAAAGCACCATCGTGCTATCTATTAGCCCCTGTGCATTCATTAAAGCCAAGGCTCCGACTGGGAAAATGAGGCTGCAACATGAAAGAGTGCTACAGTAAAGCAGTGCTATGCAGCGTAGCCTTAAGCGAGTTATACCGCAAATGTTCCATTTTGGCCATCCTGCTGTAGGAAGGCCACCATTAAACTGGAAAGGGTGCAGAGAAGATTTATTAGGATGTTGCCAACACTAGAGTGCTTGAGCTATAAGTGGAGGCTTGACAGGCAAGGACTTTATTCCTTGGAGACCTGGAGACTGAGGGGTGATCTTAAGGAAGTGTACAAAATTATGACGGGGAATAGATGGGGTGAGTTTCCACCAGGGTTGGGAAATCGTGAACCCGAGGACATAGGTTTAGGAAAGAAGCATTTTTGAAATATCAGAGAGAGTGGAGAGAAAGCTCTGTTTTGATTAAAAAGAAGCTTTGTATCAAGTGAAGGTGGGACATTTGAAAAGCAGGGATTTAGTTGGCTGATTAACAGAAGCAACAGCCATGTAAAAGGAGGGAAGGTTTAGCAGAGCGGCCTATTGCAGGCGGCCATGTTGACAGAGGCTGTGTTGAGGTGAAATGCTGTGTTGAAGGAAAGTGCAGCATTGAGGCTTTGACTCAAGAGGTCTGGTGCTGTGTTAAAGGAAGGTGCAATGCTGAGGCTTTGGCAAGAGAGCTGAAAAAAGAGTATTAGCAAGTGAAGGTACAGTCTGTTTTTATGGGTTACTCTTCCTAGATATTTGGTGTGGTAGAGATGGCAGGTGGGATAGTGGAATGATCCTGCAGGGTGTTGGAAGTCAGGGTGATTGCCAGTGGCCCTGAGGGCTCCACCTGCAGTATGTGCATTCAGCTGCAGCTTATTAAAGGTTGTGCTAAGAAACTGGAGCTGCAGCTGGGTGTCATAGATGAGAATTGCAATGAGGTGGTCACACCTGGAGTAGATGGGTGGCCACCAGGTTAGGGAGCGGGCAGAAATTGCAGGACTCCCCTGCGGCCGTTCCTCTTGAGAATGGGTGTGCTCCTTTGGATACTGTTGTGACGGAGAATCAGTCAGGGGAGAGGAGCAGCAGCAGTGGTCTGCGGTGCGGGACCTGGCTCTGAGGCACGTGGGGAACGAAGAGGTCACTCAGCTGTAAGGGCCTGTCCCAGTTTGGCGATTTGTAAGGCGACTGCCGGCGACTAGTCTGTCGCCGCATGTTCGCCGGGGTGTCGCGGGCATGGTTGAGTAGTGTCCAATGAGTCGTAGCAGTTCTTGGGTCGTCACGGAAATTTTATTCTGTTCGAAGTTTTTCGGTGACAGTTGGCTTGACGCCAATGATCGTAGCTTGTCATATCCTATCGTGGGCGCTTTCGTAGGTTGTCGCCAGGTGACTTTGGTTGTCGCCGTTGCTGATCTATCTTTGATAAGAATTTTGTTTGTTTAAATAAAGTAAATCTTGGACATTTTGACCAAAGATTGATGTTTGAAGTTATTGTATTTCAGAGTAGTTTCTCATGGCATCTCTTTCAAATATTTTAAGTTAATTTATTTTGACCAATAAAACAAAATCAAATAATTTAATTTCAGATGCTGGTTAAACCGAAGACTGATGCAAAAAGCTGTAGTCAGGCAACATCTCTGGAGAAAAGGAATAGGTGACTTTTGAAGAAGGGTCTCGACCCGAAACGTCACCGATTCCTTTTCTCCAGAGATGCTGCCTGATGCGTTGAATCACTCCAGCTTTTGTGTCTGTCTCAGGTGTATAGGTTAATTGGCTTCAGTAAACTTATAAATTGTCCCTAGTATGTAGGATAGTGCTAGTGTATGGGATGATCGCTGGTCGGCACGGACTCCGTGAGCCGAAGGGTCTGTTTCCACGCTGTATATCTGAAGTCTACTTGTCCCAAAAATGACCATTTTGCGTAAAGCGGGAAATCTCCATTCTTTCATGTGTCAGGAAAGTATCGCGAATGAGCACCTTGTGTGGATCGACGTTGCTGTCGAATACTTTTTTCTCATGCGGGTTTGTCATGCAAAGCGGCCGAGCAGAGCACGGCAGTCACTTGTGTAGGTGTGTAGTGGTCGATTCTAGATGATCTTGGCATATATCCGCCCTCGGGAAATGAAACAAAGACATGCTGCATCCGAGTGATAATTCTATCCGCCCACAATTGTCAAATGGATGAATATTGTGTGAAATGGGAACTGTGTTTTCTCTTACAATCTTCGTGCCTTTTTTGTGAGATAGATGTACTGACTGGTACCATTATCTTATCGTGGGTCACCGGTTTTCGTAGCTTGCCATCGCATAGGTTGTCGTGGTCATTGTCATAGGGTTAAAAAAAATCAAAGGTTTTTCGGCGATCTGCTACGACTTTGACAGTCGCCTTAAAAATCGCCGAAGTGGAACAGGCCCTGTAGTGATACAAGATTCGTTAGTTAGGTGCACAGACCGGAGATTCTGTAGCAGCAAGTGGGACTCCAGGATGGTGTGTGGTCTCCCTGGTGCCAGGGTTCAGGATCTCCAAGCTGTTGCCTAACCTCCTGTAGGGGGAGGGCAGGCTGCTGGACATCATTGTCCCCGTTAACACAAATGACATGGTCGGAAAAGGGAAAAGGTCCTGCATTAGTCAGAAGATTAAAAAGCAGAACCCTGAGGGTAGTAATCTCTGGATCACTCCCGGTGCCACATGTTCGGGTAGAAACAGGCTCATGAATGCGTGGCTCAGAAGTTGGTGCTGGGGCCTGAGATTCAGATTTTTAGACCATTGGACGCAGTGCAGGAGTAACTCAGTGGCTAAAGCTGCTGGAGAATATGGATAGGTGGTGTTTCAAGTCAGGACCTGTCTTCAAACTCTGAGTAGAGTCCCAACCTGAAACGTTGCAGATCCGTGTTCTCCTGAGCTACTTCAGCACTTTGTATCCTTTTGTGTAAACTGGCATCTGCAGTTCCTTGTTTCTTCTTTTAGATCATTGGGATGTCTTCTGGGGCACATGTGACTTGCACACAAGGGCCGGGTTACACCTGAACTCTAGGTAGTCCAGTATGCTTGGAGGGTTTAAACCGGAATAGTAGGTCAGAAATTGGAACGAGTGATGGGAAGATAGAGATTGGGGCCAGTAAATCTCAAAGAAAAGGAATGCAGGGAGAGGTTGGAATGGGCTGATGGGCTGAAGTGTGTTTACTCCAATGCAAAGGATTATTGTGGAGAAAGCAGTTGAACATGGAGCCTGGATTCATACTTGAGACTGACGTTATGGAAATGTGGTTGAGGGGGTGCCATGATGGGCTGCTTACTGTTCCTGGGTTTTGATGTTTCAGACGTGATCAAGAGGGAGGCAGATGAGATGGAGGACTTGAGCGAGTGATCGGGGAGACGGTCAGGGCAGCACTCAGAGGGCACACTGGAAGCTCCATCTGTTGGCAGTATGGCTGGAGCTTAGAAATAATAAGAATGGTGCAAACACTCATGGGATTATAGCACAGGCTCCTCAATAGCAAGCGGGAGGTAGAGAAACAGCTGTGTAGACAGTGCACAAAGATGCCTCCCACTGCCTCTGCCATGTATACACAACATTTTCTGTCCCAATCTATTGACCTGTTTACTTTATTTGCATCCACTTTTCCAAAGTTCCCAAAACATATCCTGATGGCTAAATCCTTTCAAATCTTTCCCCTTGATAACTCTGCAATCTCTTCCAGTCCGTTACCTAATACCCCACTCAGTCCCCACGTTTCTTGTCTCGTGTGTATCTTGCCTCTCATTGTATTTGCTCCAGCTCACTCATTTGATTACATCTTGGTGTTGGGGTACATAGTTGCAAGTTATCAGAAGTTTTCTATTTGGTGCTGATATTGTATTTTGTCTTCTGCATCAGACTTGTGTTTGGGATTCTGAGTTAAGAGAACTCCGGGCGGAATGCTACATACAACTTGATGAAAGTGGAAAAGCAATAAGTGATTTGAAAGCAGCATCAAAACTAAAATATGACAACACTGACGCATTCTACAGAATTAGTATAATTTATTATCACCTTGGAGATCATGAGTTGTCTCTTGGGTAAGTGTTCTGATTTTGTTTTCAGATTGTGCTACATTGTCAATAGACAATAGGTGCAGCAGGAGGCCATTCGGTCCCCTCGAGCCAGCACCGCCATTCACTGTGATCATGTCAAAGGATCATAGAATAGTAGGACACGGGAACAGGAACAAACATTGTCAGTGCCGAATATGATGACTAGCTGAACTGATCTCATCTGCCTGCACATGATCCCAATCCCTTGTGTAGGTAGGAACTGCAGATGCTGGTTTAAACCGAGGATGGGTACAAAAAGCTGGAGTAACTCGGGCAGCATCTCTGGAGAAAAGGAATAGGTGATGTTTTGGGTTGAGACCCTTCTTCAGACTGAGAGTCAGTGGAAAGGGAAATGAGAAAAAGACTAAATAAATGAAAGATGTGCAAAAAGTAACAATCAAGGAAAGGTGGAGCCCACAAAGGTCCATTTGTTGGGTGTGGGCTCGGTAATAATCCCCTCAACCTCTGGCCCTTCAGCCCAATTAGCTTTGGGACAGCACAGTGGCGCAGCGGTATAATTGCTGTCTTCACTGTCTAAGATACGGCCTATTTTAGTGGTGCGTACAATCTTAGTAATCATGCCTGGTACATTCTTATCCAAATTGTTGATATTGAAGACAAACAGCAATGGACCTAGCACCAATGCCCGAGGCACACTGCTGCTCATAGGCATCCACTGTGAAAAGTAATCCTCCACCGCCACCCTCTGTTTCCTACCATTAAGCCAATTCTATATCCAGTTTGAAGAAGGGTCCTGTTCCAAAATGTCATCTGTCCAATCCCTCCACAGATGTTGCCTGACCCGCTGGGTTCCTCCAGCACTTTGTTTCCACTCTTTATCCAGTGAGCTAGCTCTCCCTGGATCTCGTGTGATCTAACCACAATGTGGAATCTTAACAAATGCCTTGCTGAAAATCATTGTAAGCTACGCCTATAGATCTGACCTCATCAACGTCACATTCTGAAGAACGGTCACCACCAGAAATGTCACTTATCTATGTTCTCCAGAAATGCTCTCTGACCCGCTGAGCTGCACCAGCGCCAAGTCTTTTTTTTGTAAACCAGCTTCTGCAATTCCTTGTTTACTTGTTTTCTTGGCAGCGTTTTAAAAAAAAACTCAAAACACACAACGCCATGTTGTCTATCCCTAATTAATCTCTGTCATTGTAAATGCATGTACAGTAAAGAGGTTGACAACCTTCTTCATACCCTCAGTCTGGAAGTGGGCCTGGAATCCAGGTGAGTTGACAGCCCTGGCCTGCAGGCGGCTGGGGAAAGGTGGGAATCAGCAGAGTAATTGATTGCGTCCTGTGGGCAGCTGCAGGTTCAGTGCGGTGGCGGCAGTCCCACTTGGTAGTGCTCAACGTCATGGCGGTGGTCAGAGAATCATACAGCGTGGAAACCGACCCTTCGGCCTAACTTGCCCACACCGACCAACGTGTCCTATCTACACTAGTCCCACTTGCCTGTGCTTGTTTCATATATCTCTCTAAACCTATCCTATCCAGATATTTGTATAAATGTTTCTTAAACATTACGATCGTACCTGCCTCAACTACCTCCTCCGGCAGCTTGTTCCATACACACATCACCCTTTCTGTGAAAATGTTACCCCCTGGGTTCCCATTAAAGGGCGGCACGGTGGCGCAGCGGTAGAGTTGCTGCCTTACAGCGAATGCAGCACCGGAGACTCGGGTTCAATCTTGACTACGGGCGCCGTCTGTACGGAGTTTGTACGTTCTCCCCGTGACCTGCGTGGGTTTTCTCCGAGATCTTCGGTTTCCTCCCACACTCCAAAGACGTACAGGTATGTAGGTTAATTGACTGGGTAAAATGTTTTTTTTAAATTGTCCCTAGTGTGTGTAGGATAGTGTTAATATGCGGGGATCGCTGGGCGGCGCGGACTCGGTGGGCCGAAGGGCCTGTTTCCGCGCTGTATCTCTAAATTTAAACTTTTCTTCCCCTCACCTTAAACATATGTCCTCTGATTCTCAATTTCCCCTACTCTGGACAAGAGACTCTGCATCTACCCGATCTATTCCTCTCATGATTTTGTACATCTCTGTAACATCACCCCTCATCTTTCTGCTTTCCAAGGGATAGAGCCTTAGTCATGGCAATATTTTCATAAATCTCTTTTCCAGCTTGACACCATCTTTCCTATAACATGGAGCCCAAAACTGAACATAATACTTCACATGTGCCCCCACCAACTTCTTATACAACTGCAACATGGTCTTCCAACTTCTCTACTCGGTACTCTGCCTGATGAAGGCCAATGTGACGAAATCCTTTTTGGCCTCCCTACGCTACATTCAAGGAACTATCTACCTGCACTCTTGGATCACCCTGCTCTACAACACTCCACAGAGCCCTACCATTCAACGTGCAGGTCCTGCCGATATTCCTGATCCCAAAAATGCAACACCTCACACTTCTCTATATTAAATTCCATCAACCATTACTCAGCCCATCTGGCCAATCGATCAAGATTCTGCTGCAATCTTTCACAACCATCTTCACTATCTGCAAAACCACCCACTTTTGTATCGTCTGCAAACTTGCTAATCATGCCATGTACGTTCTCATCCAAATCATTGACATAGATGACAAACTAACAGGCCACTTCACTAGCCAGAGGCCTTCAGTTCAAAAAGAAACCTTCCATAAAGCCAATTTTCTATCCATTGAGCTATCTCCTTTGATCCCATGCGATCTAACCTTCCAGAGTGGGCTACTTTGCGCGGTGGCGGGGGCACCTGCTGTGGCGATGACGGTGGTGGTGGCTGAGGGCAGATGGGTTGATGGCAGCGGGGGTGACAGCTACAGGAATGGCTGGGGTGATAGCAGCAGCGTGAGCTGCCGGGGTGGCAATGGTGGCAGTGGCTGGAGCTGCTGGGGTGGCGATGACAGCGCAGAAGATGGAGCCTGGGTGTGGCCAGGGTGGAAGTGGCTGGGGTGGTGGCGACGGCAAGTTTGGCGTGCAAGCAGCAGGGGAGGCGGTGGGAGCAGTGGCAGGTGGAACTGGGTCGGGGTGACAGTGACAGCAGGGATGGCAAGGGAGGCATCGGCAGCCCGGCCTGGCAGTGAAGGTCAGTAAGTCAGTCCGCTATAACCAAAAACCGTGATAAAGAGATCAGATATAGGTGATATTTCAGGTCGAGTCTGAAGAAAGGTCTCGATCCGAAACATCACCATTACTTCTTTCCAGAGATACTGCCTGCCCTGTTAAGTTACTCCAGCAATTTGCGTCTTCCGAAATAAACCAGTGTGTGCAGTTCCTTCCTACACAGTGCCTCTGAGGCAATCCTGCTGCCACAGACCTAATGGGTTGAGATCTTGGGGTGACGGAGGAACTGGAAGAAATCCACATTAGGCAGGAAAAAGTTTTGGGTAGACTGATGGGACTGAAGGCTGATAAATCCCCAGGGCCTGATGGTCTGCATCCAAGGGTACTTAAGGAGGTGGCTCTAGAAATTGTGGGCGCATTGGTGGTCAAATTGACGGGAGAGCCGGTGGATGTGGTGTACCTTGACTTTCAGAAAGCCTTCGACAAGGTCTCACATAGCAGATTGGTGGGCAAAATTAGAGCGCATGGTATTGGAGGTAGGGTACTGACATGGATAGAAAATTCGTTGACAGACAGAAAGCAAAGAGTGGGGATAAATGGGTCCCTTTCAGAATGGCAGGCAGTGACTAGTGGGGTACTACAAGGCTCGGTGCTGGGTACACAGCTATTTACAATATACATTAATGACTTATGTGGATAAGTGTGAGGTTATCCACTTTGGTGGTAAGAATAGGAAGGCAGATTATTATCTGAATGGTGTTAAGTTAGGATAAGGGGACGTACAACGAGATCTGGGTGTCCTAGTGCATCAGTCACTGAAAGTAAGCATGCGGGTACAGCAGGCAGTGAAGAAAGCCAATGGAATGTTGGTCTTCATAACAAGAGGAGTTGAGTATAGGAGCAAAGAGGTCCTTCGGCAATTGTACAGGGCCCTAGTGAGACTGCACCTGGAGTACTGTGTGCAGTTTTGGTCTCCAAATTTGAGGAAGGATATTCGTGCTATTGAGGGCGTGCAGCGTAGGTTTACTAGGTTAGTCCCCGGAATGGCGGGACTGTCGTATGTTGAAAGACTGGAGCGACTAGGCTTGTATACACTGGAATTTAGAAGGATGAGAGGGGATCTTATCGAAACGTATAAGATTATTAAGGGGTTGGACACGTTATAGGCAGGAAACATGTTCCCAATGTTGGGGGAGTCCAGAACCAGGGGCCACAGTTTAAGAATAAGGGGTAGGCCATTTAGAACGGAGATGAAAAACTTTTTCGGTCAGAGTTGTGAATCTGTGGAATTCTCTGCCTCAGAAAGCAGTGGAGGGGAATTCTCTGAATCATGAGCTAGATAGAGCTTTTAAGGATAGCGGAGTCCGGGGGTATGGGAAGAAGGCAGGAACGGGGTACTGATTGTGAATGATCAGCCATGATCACATTGAATGGCGGTGCTGGCTCGAAGGGCCGAATGGCCTACTCCTGCACCTATTGTCTATTATCTAATGACTACTGCTTTATTTATTTGTACCAAACTGAACATTTTGTTAACTTTTTCATTTTCGGTGGAGGGTTATTGATATAAAAGATGGGTTTTATCCATGAAAATCATAGAATTTCAATTGGTTCCTTGTGATACTGAATAAGTAATTGTGGTGGCAACATAAACTTTTGACAAAATCTGATGTTATGTTATTATCTTGGTCAGATAGAAAGTGAACATGCTTGACAACCCGCATTCAAAGTATGATGTCGTTAGTTTAACGTTTCAGTACGATTGGCCTAATTTAAAATAACACTTCAAAACAAGGAATTTATGTACAAAAATAAAAATGCAAATGCTGGAAATTTGAAACAAATATTTTGTGTTTGTAATTCTTCATCCTTACAATTGGGAAATGGACAAATGCAAGTTAGCTTTCTATACAAGAAAAGGTGATGGGGGGGGGGGGGATAGTAGGAATGTGTAGAAACAAATGATTATCTGTGACAAGAGTTAAAGTAGCTTAATGGCAGTAGTTACAGGACATTTAACTGCTTTATCTGTGATAAGATGATGAGACCTGCATAACAGGTTGGACATGTATAAGATTGTAAGAACTTGAATTAACATGATTTATTAAAAAATATTTGCCTAAGAAATTAAGCTAGTCAGGCTGTAATTGTGGAAAGATAAAACAGCTACTGTTTCACACTTGAGAAATAAATATTAGTCTTGATAGCTGTGAGATTTGTAAGAAACCAAGGGAATTTCACTGAGTGAAGCTATGGCAGGCTGGATAGGGAACAATGGCTGTATAACATTGCTGATGTGATTCTCCATAGTGTAGTTTTAATGGAGGTATGAGGAGAGGACAAGAAATCAACCATAATGTGTAGGTAGGAACTGCAGATGTTGGTTTAAATCGAAGATAGACAAATGCTGGAGTAACTCAGCGAACAGGCAGCATCTCTGGAGAGAAGGAAAGGGTAACGTTTTGAGTCGAGAACCTTCTTCAGACTGATGTTGGGAGAGGGAGATACATGGATAAAGACGTGTGAAAACAGGGCAAAGGGAATGGTGATCAAAGAAAATGTAAAATAGATCATTGTTAGTTGGGAGAAGATAATAACAAAGCAAACGGAGATAAAATGTAGTCAGACAGTAATGCTAGTTGGAGAACTGGGAAGGGGGAGGGATGGAGAGACGGAAAGCAAGAGTTACTTGAAGTTAGAGAAGTCAATGTTCATACTGCTGCCCAAGAGAAATCTGCGGTGCTGTTCCTCCAATTTGTGCTGGGCCTCACTCTGACAATGGAGGAGGCCCAGGACAGAACGATCAGTGTGGGAATGAGAGGGGCAGGTAGTGTTAACAACTTGGAGATCAGGTAGGTTTAGGTGGACTGAGCGGTGGTGTTCAGCGAACCATAATATTTGATTTGAATCAACAAATTGCAACAGGTTATACAGCCATTGTACTCTATCCAGTCTGCCATATTTGAATCCAACTTGTCCTCCCTTCTCATATCAGTCGATTTCTTTATTCAGCCCCATCGCTTCAGAGAGTAGGTTTAATCCTTGGGTTTGCCGGTTTATGTAAAATTGTGTTTGATTTGCACACAGTGAAATTCGGGAATGCCTCAAATTGGATCCAGATCACAAACAATGTTTTGCCCATTATAAGCAAGTGAAAAAACTTAACAAGCAGTTGGCAACAGGAGAAGATCTCGTAAGACAAGAAAAGTAAGTCTTAAAATTATTCCAGGTTTGATCTTCCAACTTGGAATATGTTCAGTCGATACTTAAGATTTTGGCCATTAATCAGCATAATCTTATTGTAATGTTGTATAATCCCAGAAAATGAGTCACTGTTTTTATTACATCAAATTTAAGGACAAATCTTATAATGATTTGCAATTATTTTCTTCTGATTATAGATTCTCTGATGCTATTAATAAATATGAATCTGCCATGAAAACGGAGCCAAATGTTTTTCAGTACACTTTGTATGCAAAGGAAAGAATTTGCCATTGTTACTCAAAGGTAAGTTGGGTTTTTTCTGTAGACGATACTCATTTAGTAAAAATTCAATTAAAATGGTTAGAACCACTTAACAGAATTTAAAAAAAAAGAAGAGTTTAGGAAAGAACTGCAGATGCTGATTTGAAACAAAGGTAGACACAAACTGCTGGGGTAACTCAGCGGGACAGACATCTCTGGAGAGAAGGAATGGGTGACGTTTCGGGTCGAGACCCTTCACTGAAACGTCATCCATTCCTTCTCTCCAGAGATGCTGCCTATCCCGCTGAGTTACTCCAGCATTTTGTGTCTTCTATAACCAGGGAGCATGGATTTGGTGAAACGGGTGGAAAGATCTGGAGGGTCAGAAGATTTTTTTTTTTTCCCAAGCACATCATTTTTAAAGAAAAAAACACAATGTCCTGTAAAATATCAAATTTGTACAATTTGTAACAACAGTTTCATTTATTATACACTAGGCTTTATTTGAGGTTTTAACTCTGTTCTCTATGATGTAACTTAAAGGTAATTTTATTGTAGACCTAGTGCAGCTGGAATTCTCCGACACTCGTGGAAAATCGACCCCTAGGACATCATTAGTGTACATTCCAGTCATAATTTAACCTAATGTTACAGTCCAGTCCTGAAGGACAATTTTGGAATGGAATATTTGTATTGTCACTTGTGACAAGGCACAGTGGAATTCCTTGCTTGTATACCCATTGTATACAAATAGAGACCACCTATGGCGTTAACAAGGTTACAAAGCACGCCGACGACTCATATTTTTCATCCTGGCCACGGCGGGTTCCCTCATGCCGGGTCCTCATTGTCCTTTGTTTCCCCCCCCCCCCCCAATTGTTCTACCCCCACCACCCTCATGGCGGTCCCCCCACGCCGGATCCTCCATTGTTCTGGTCGACCCGCGAGGCATCGCTGCCACAACGAGGCTTCACCGTCGAAGCACCATCGTCACGAGGCCTCACTGCTGCTGATGCCCTACTTCACGTGACCGTCTCTTTCATCGGTCGCCGCCGTCATCGGCCGCGCCACCGACCTCTCCACAACGCTGCCGAGACCTCTCCTGAGGCCTCTGTGGTGCCCGCCCGGGCCTCGGCCGTGGGATCCGTCGGCCGCTCTGTCGACCCCGGCTCTGACCCATGATGCCTGGCTCCTCCGATCGACCCACAGGGCCCCGTCCGGGCTCCAATTTTGATGCACACTTCCATGTACTTTTTAAGTTATTCACATTTTTAAGTTTAAAAGGAGGGGAAGGGGGGAGTGGGGGAGAAGGGACAGGGGAGGGGGGGTTGAGGAGACAGGGGAGGGGGGAGGACAGGGTGGTGCACCAATGCAGGAGAGGTTTGGGCCCAGCAGGTCCACTTGGTCTAGTGTTTTATAAAATTGGAACTTTATCTCCCTGCTCTCGTATTCTATGCCGTGATTAGTGAAAGCCAGTTTCTCATATCCTCGTAACCACGTTATCTATTTATGTTGTCACCTTCAAGGATTTTTGGGCTTGTACACCAAGGTCCCTCTGTTCCACAATACTTCTGAGAACCCTCCCATTCACGGTATATGTCCTGGTCACATTCGTACTCGCATAAATGCATCACAGCTCCACCATTTTTGGTGTTGTCCAATGATCATTTCTTGTATATCCATATCCAGTTTATTCACATACATTTGCAAACAGCAGTCGCCCCAGTAGCAATCCTTGTACGACATGAGTTACAAGTCAAGTCAAGTCAAATTTATTTGTCACATACACATACACAATGTGCAGTGAAATGAAAGTGGCAATGCCTATGGATTGTGCACAAAAAAGAATTACAGTTACAGCATATAAATAAAGTTAATAAGTTACTATAGTGTAGGCAAAAATTTAGTCTCTGGAGTTATAAAAGTTGACAGTCCTGATGGCCTGTGGGAAGAAACTCCGTCTCATCCTCTCCGTTTTCACAGCGTGACAGCGGAGGCGTTTGCCTGATCGTAGCATCTGGAACAGTCCGTTACTGGGGTGGCAGGGGTCCCTCATGATCTTGCTTCCTCTGGATCTGCACCTCCTGATGTATAGGTCCTGCAGGGAGACGAGTGTAGTTCCCATGGTGCGTTCTGCCGAACGCACTATCTGCAGGGCCATCCTGTCTTGGGCAGAGCTGTTTCCAAACCAGACTGTAATGTTGCCGGACAGGATGCTCTCTACAGCCCCAGAGTAGAAGCAATGAAGGATCCTTGCATCCAATCTCCAAACTCTGCTTCACAAAATGCTGGAGTAACTCAGCAGGTCAGGCAGCATCTCAGGAGAGAAGGAATGGGTGACGTTTCGGGTCGAGACCCTTCTTCAGACTCTGCCAAAACTTCTTAAACTCTGCCATCATCTGTGGAGGGAAATGTACAGTTGGTGTTTCAGGTCGTGGCATTTGAGCTGCTGTGTCCAGATGATGGGTCTCTCCCCAAGACATAGATCACAAACTACAGCTACACCAGCAGACAAATGGTTTGGGGGATCCGCAGTGAGCTGCTCTCGTGCTGATGCCTGAAAAACTGCCAAGGTCAAATCAGGACTATAAAACGATAGACTCCTTGCTCCATTTCCATCATGAATAGAAATAAAGTTAATGTCTCAGGTCCAAGATACAAAATCAGAACAAATCGGCGCATTTTGATGGATGGGGTATGGGATGGGGCAAACACATTTTTCAGAAGATCGTGAAGTAATTAATCAATGAAATGTTCATTTAAGGATATTATTTTTATTATAATATCTTGCACAGAACGAACAAGCAAATGAAGCCATCAGAACTTGCACAGAAGTATTGGAACAAGATGCAAGCAATATCAATGCCTTGAAAGACCGGGCAGAAGCTTATATTTTAGAGGAACAGTATGAAGAAGGTACGATCTACTGGTGGTGCATTCTATGAGTGTTTAGGTACATGCATTTTGCTGGAGAGCAACTTTCTAAGCTGTTTAAATTATGTTGAGCAGTCTTAAAAGCACACATTAACCCAAGATATTTCAAGGTGTATGGTAGATGCAGCAAATAATTCTTTCCTGGCCTTCATTCACCCCTGTTGCTTTAGTCTTACACCATTGCTCATGCCAAATTATCACTGCTCTCAACTCTACGATCTGGAAAATCTACCACTTATATTTGTCACTCAAAATATATATGAGCATGAATAATCAAGTGAGGAGACGTAATCGGTTGTAAGTTGTGTTTTCTTCAGAGAGTACAGCATTGGACAGGCCCTTTGGCAATGTCTTGTGTGCTGAGCATGATACTGAATTAAATTAACTCCATCTCCTTGCACATAATCTGTATTCCACCATTCCCAACATGTACATGTCCATGTCTAAATGCCACAGTCATATTTGCTTCAACCAGCTTCCCTGGCAGCATATTCCAGACACCAACCATTTTCTGTGAATTTAAAGACCTACATCAAACATCTTTTAACTGTGACTCTCGACTAATGCATTGCTAACGTGCCTCACTAACATCGTCTCGTTAACATCACTAACCGAGTTGCAGGCAACAGCAATGAAAACTCTTGAAATAAGCAATAGAAGTGAGGCGATAGTTGCCAATGGAGTGGATCAGCCAACGCCCATTAATTCTGGGAATAACTAACTCAAATTACTTGGTCACGTGGAAGGTTGTATGTCCACCAACGTCAGTCTTGCAGATTCTTGTCTTCTGATGTGTTGCATTCCTCGCCACTCGGTTGGGGCTTTAATCTACAGGCCTGCGTGATAGCAAGTGATTCATCCAGTAGCAAGATGCCTCGGACTGATTGAAACTCTGGAAAGGGTCAAGGGACTCTGGTTCAGATCAGGACTCGGGTGTAGTGATGGAGTTCAGAGGGTAGATTAATCTGGGAGAGGGAAATGGCAGACGAATGAAAAGATGAGCTCTGGTCTCATGGTTCGTAAAGTCAATTGCGAGATTTTGTTTTGTTATTTAAATTATACTCCTTCCACGTGATTTTGAAGAATTTGTCTAATTTGGAGAGTGTCTAAGGTCCATTTGCACCTCTGAAGGATTAAATACTGAAATATTTATGCAAGGGGTTTCCTGCCAAACACCAAGGCAGATCAAGCGCACATTCCCAGCTTGTGGGTGTTGGTCATATGACCTCCCTTACACTGATGATCGAATAGCATAACATTCACCACAGACCCAGCCTCCTGGCAGTCAGGAGATGAACCACTTCCAGTGAAAGTAGATTCAAACAGAGTCCAGTCCAATTACCCCATCTAATGGCGTTGCTGTTCCTATCATTTGAATTATGATGTTAAATAGTTTGGGTTTCATGCAAGGGTGGTAGCTCTCTGGAATTCCCTGGAGAGGTGGAAGCTAGATGACTGGAAGGATTTAAAGAAGAGGTCATAGAGTGACACAGTGTGGAAACAGACCCTTTGGCCCAACGTGCCCATACCGGCCAACATGTCCCAGCTGCACTAGTCCCACCTGCCTGCATTTGGTCCATATCCCTCCAAACTTGTCCTGTCCATGTACGTTTCTTACACGTTAGGATAGTACCTCCTCTGGCAGCTTGTTCTATACACCCACCACCTTTTGTGTGAAAAAGTTACCCCTCGGATTCCTATTAAATCTTTTCCCCTGCCCCTTGAACCTCTGGTCCTCGATTCCCTACTCTGGGCAAGAGATTCTGTGCATCTACATGATTTATTCCTCATTATTTTATACACTAAGATCTCCCTTCATCCTCCTGCACTCCAAGGAATAGAGACCCAGCCTACTTAACCTCTCCCTATAGTTCACACCCTTTAGCCCTGGCAACATCCTTGTAAATCTTCCCCGAACCCTTTGAAGCTTGACAATATCTTTCCTATAACATGGTGCCCAGTACTGAACACAATACTCTTAAATGCGGTCTCACTAACTTTTTATACAACGGCAACATGACCTCCCAACTTCTATACTCATTACTCTGACTGAAGGCCAATGTGCCAAAAGCCTTTTTGACCACCTTATCCACCTGCGACTCGACCTTCAAGGAACCATGCACCTGCACTCCTTGATCCCTCTGCTCTACAACACTACCCAGAGGCCTACTATTCACTGTGTAGGTCTTGCCCTTGTTAGATGCTCCAAAATGCACCACCTCACTTTTCTCTGTATTAAATTCCAACCATTACTCAGCCCATCTGGCCAATCGATCAAGATTCTGCTGCAATCTTTCACAACCATCTTCACTATCTGCAAAACCACCCACTTTTGTATCATCAGCAAACTTCCTAATCTTGCCCTGTATGTTCTCATCCAAATCATTGATGTAGATGACAAACGGTAATGGGCCCAACACCGAACTCTAAGGCACACCAATAGTCGCAGGCATCCAGTCCAAGAAACAACCTTCCACCATCACCCTCTGCTTCCTTCCATGGAGCCAATTTGCTATCCATTCAGCTATCTCTCCTTGGATCCCATGCAATCTAACCTTCCAGAGCAGCCTACCATGCGGAACCTTGTCGAATGCCTTACTGAAATCCATGTATATCTACAGCTCTGCCCTCATTGACCTTTTTGGTCTTCAAAAAAACTATCAGATTTGTGACCTCCCACGTACAAAACCATGCTGACTATCTCTAATTAGGCCTTGCCCACCCAAATGCCTGTATAACCTATCCCTCAGAATACTCTCGTAATTCCAACTACAGATGTTAAGCTCACCGGCCTATCGTTCCACCTATATCCTTCCTTTGTCCTGCCCCCCCTGACATCAGTCTGAAGAAGGGTCTCGACCCGAAACGTCACCCATTCCTTCTCTCCCGAGATGCTGCCCGACCTGCTGAGTTACTCCAGCACTTTGTGAATAAATACCTTCGATTTGTACCAGCATCTGCAGTTATTTTCTTATAGTTCCAAGCATTTTCCCTGAAGCCCTTCTAGAATAGAGGCACAATATTTTCCACCCTCCAGTCTTCTGGCACCTCTCCAGTATTTAAGGACGATTTGTAAATTTCAACCAGGGCTCCCGCAATTTCCACTCTCGTTTCCTGCAATGTCCTCGTATATATCTGATCAGGTCCTGGAGATTTGTCTGCCTTCATAGTACTTATTCGACGGTAACACTGACTGCTCTCAAGACACTTCCATTGACTGCCCCAAGTTCCTCCATCCTACTGTCTTTCTCCTCAGTAAATGGAGGAGAAATACTCTCTGAGGACCTTGCCCATCTCCTGTGGCTCCACACAGAGGTGACCGCTTTGATTCCCGAGACGTCCTACTCTCTCTTTAGTTACCCTTTTTCCGCTTATGTATTTATAAAATCTTTTCGGATTGAACTTAATGCTGCCCGCCAGAGCTATCTCCTGGCCCCTTTTTTGCCCTTCTCATTTCCTTTTTCAGTTTACTCCTTGGTTCCTGAAACTCCTCCAGCGATGCACTTGATCCCAGCTGCCTATACCTGCCCCGTGCATCCTTGTTTTTGACCAATGCCTCAATTTCCCTCGTCAGCCAAGCTTCCTTAAGTTTGCCCTTTTTGCCCTTCACTCTAATGGGGACATACATATCCTGAGCTTTCGTCAGCTCACTTTTAAAAACATCCCACTTGGCCGATGTTCCTTTCCCCTCAAATAACCTGTCCAGCCAACTTGAGCAAGACCTTCTCTCATACCCTCAAAGTTGGCCTTGCCCCAGTTGTGCATTTTAACACGTGGGCCCTCTCTGTCCATATCCATAACGATCTTAAACCTAATCGAACTGTGGTCACTGGTCCCAAAAGGCTCCTCTACAAACCCTTCATTAACTTGCCCTTCCCAATTTCCAAATACTAGATCCAGTGTTGACCTCTCACATGTGGGGGCCTCCACATACTGCTTAAGAAAACTCTCCTGAACACTTTTGAGGAATTGCACCCCATTTAAACCCTTCACACTATATGGTTTTCCGAGTCAATATTGGGGAAGTTAAAATCCCCTACTACAACAACTGTGTTTGACCTGCAGCTGTCTGCAATCTCCTGGCACATTTGTTCTTCTAATTCCCATTGACTATTCAGGAATCTGTAGTACACCCCCAACAAGGTGATCATCCCTTTCTTGTTCCTCAGCTCCACCCATATAGCCTCACTAGATGTACCGTCCGTAATGTCACCTCTGACCACAGCCGTGACATCCTCCTTAACCACCAGTGCAACCCTCCCTCCTCTTTCTCCCTCACCCCTTTTTCTCCTGAAGCTCCTGTACCTTGGAACATTGAGCTGCCAGTCCTGCCTCTCTTAACGAGATTTCAGTTATGGCTACAACGTCCCAGTCGCTTGGACCTATCCACGCCCTAAGTTCATCTGCCTTACCCGTCAGGCCCCTTGCATTAAAATACGTGCAGTTTAAACCAACCCTCCTTCTTCGCTCTCTGCCTTTCACCTGCTTATTCTGTCCACTAACCGTTCCCTCAACAGCCTCCATACCAACTTCAATCCTCTCAACTGCCCCTGTCCTGTATGAGATCCCACCCCCCTTCCAATCTAGTTTAAACCCACCCGTGTAGCATTAGCAAACCTGCCCGCCAGTATGTTGGTACCCTTCCAGTTAAGGTATACACCATCCCTTTTGTACAGGCCACCCCTGCCACTGAAGAGATCCCAATGGTCCAGATATCTAAATCCTTGCCCCCTGCATCAATTCCTTTTCCCCTAGCTTCTTGTTCTTATCTTCACTAGCATGAAGTACTGGAAGCAAACCAGAGATAACTATCCTGGAGGTCTTGCTTTTCAGCCTTTTACCTAATTCCCTAAACTCGTGTTGCAGAACCTCCTTCCCCTTCCTACCTATATCGTTTGTGCCAACATGTCCAACAGCCTCCGGCTGCTCCCCTCCCCCTTGAGGATGCCGTGCAGCCGATCCAAGACGTCCTGGACCCTGGCGCCAGGGAGGCAACATATTATCCTGGAGTGTCGCCTGCTGCCGCAGAATCTCCTGTCCGCACCTCTGACTGTCGAGTCCCCCACCACCACTATGGCTCTGCCTGACGTCACTCTTCCCCGTTCAGCCTCAGCACCAGGGTTGGAGTCACAGCCCTGGCTACCACTCAATCTTGTCGTGTCGTTCGCTCCAACAGCTGCCAAGAGGGTGTACCTGCTTTCAATAGGTACAGCCACCGGGGGGGGGCTCCTGCACTCCATGTTTACTTCTCCTCGTTGTCACCCACCTTCGCTCTTCCTGTATCCTCGGTGTGACAACCTCACTGTAGCTCCTGTCCAGGAAACTCTTGTTTCCCCGGATGGTCCTGAGGTCATCCAGCTGCTGCTCCAGTTCCCCAACATGGTCCTTCAGGAGCTGCACCTGGGCACAATTTCTGCAGGTGTAGGCACCAGCAATGTCCCCTGACTTCCCACATCCTGCAAGAGGTGGATACATTTTTGAAAAATCGAGAGAATTGAGTACAGAGTGGAACAACCAAAGAGAAGGACATCGCCCCTGGGTCAGCCATGATCTTAGTAAATGGTTAGGCAGGCCTTATGTGGCCAGGAGACTGACTCACAGGGTCATGGAGTAAGACCTTTCAGGCTAACTTGTCCATGCTGACCAAGATGCTCATCAAAGTTAGTCCATTTTGCCAATGTTTGGATTATATCCCTCTAAACCTTTCCTATCTACATATTTGTACCAATATCTTAATGTTGTTATTGTACCAGCTTTAACCAATTGCTCTGGCATCTCATTCCAGATATGTACTGCCTTCTGTGTTTAAAAATAAATTTCCTCTCTGGTCCCTTTTAAATCATGCTGCAACACTCTATTCTCCACACTGGCATTTTTCTCTATTCTCTTGCACTACCAGTTGTACTTGTGTGTGGCTTGATCGTACTCGTGTGCAGTATGAATTGATTTGACTGGATCGCATGCAAACGAAAGCTTTGCATTGTATCTCAGTACACCTGACATTAAGCCAGTACCAATATATCCTTCTTGTAATGGAGTGACCAGAACTGCATACAATCCTCAATGTAGCTTAACCAAAGTTTAATAAAGCTGCGGCATGTCTTCCTGATTCTTACACTTACTGCGCTGACTGATGAAGGCAAGCATACCTTTCGCCTTCTTTCTGAGGCTGAAGAAGTATCCCAGCCTGAAATGTTGCTGTCCATTCCCTCTGCAGATGCTGCCTGACCCACCGGGAGCTTCCATCACTTTATGGTTTGCTCTGAATTTCAGCATCTGCAGTTCATTGTTATTCTTTCTTTACCATTCTATCTCCTTGTGTTACCATTTTCAGGGAGTCGTGTGCCATACAGCACAGAAATTGGCCCTCTGGCCCAACCTGTCCATGACTGAGCTAGATTTGTCTGTATTTGGCCTATGTCTCTCTAAAACATTTCTGTCCGTGTACATGTGCAAGTGTCCGTTAAATACTTTTATGGTACCTTCCTCCCCTGACAGCTCAGGACATATACCCGCCACCCTCTGTGGTTAAAAAGCAGCCCCTCAGATTCCTATTAAAACTGTCCCCTCTCACCTTAAACTGAGGTCCTCTGATTCTTGATTCCCCTTCTCTGTGTAAACGACTCTGCATCTACCTTATCTATTCCCCTCACAATCTTGTACACCTCTATGGGATTACCTCTCAACCTCCTACACTCCAAGGAATAAAGCCTTAGCCCGCCCAAGCTCTCACTATTGGCTACCCAAAATGCATTGCCTCATATTTGTCAGGATTAAATTCTATTTCCCATCGTTTTGCCCAACTTTCCAGTTGATCTATATCATTGCACAGGAACGGGTCCCTTGGCTCACAATGTTGGTATTTTACATACCAAGTTAAAATGATCTAATCTACCTGTACATGATCCATATCCCTCTATTCCCTGCACTTCCATGTGCCTATCTAAAAGCCTCTTAAATGCCACTATTGAATCTACCCCCAAGCCCCTGCCTCTTTCTATGTAAAAACAAAATTAGCCCTCGGCATCAACCTTTAAACTTTCCCCCTGTAACCTTATAGCTATGCGCTCTAGTGTTGGACATTTCCACCCTGGGAAAGAAGTTCTGACTGTCTACCCTATCCGTGCCTCTCGTGCTACTTCATATTGTGACCTGGGACAACCATCCTTGTATTCTACCACATACCACTCATGTGTTTCTTATTACTTGGTTAACCACTGAACTGGGTGAGTGAGAGTCTTAAAGTCAAGCAGCATTACTATAATTGACTAAATGTGAAGAATGAAGTCATTGTGCTTAGGTTTTTTTTTACAGCGATCAAAGACTTTGAAGTTGCAAGGGACCACAGTGACAATGATCAAGGAGTAAAAGAAGGACTTGAAAGGGCACAGAAACTTCTAAAGCAGTCACAAAAGAAAGACTACTATAAAATACTAGGAGTAAAAAGGTACTTGTGAAATTGTTAATTGTTAATATCCAAATATAATTTGTGGATCTGGGATGTGAGAGGATAGGATATCCAGGAGGTGCTTAAGTGTTGAAAAGTAAATCATAATATTAATCCAATAAGCTTCAAGAGTCAAGTGTGTTTTATTGTTATTGTTTAGCTTGCACTTCCTCCAACCTCATCTACTGTATCTGCTATTCCTGGTGTGGACAATAGACAATAGGTGCAGGAGTAGGCCATTCGGCCCTTTGAGCCAGCACCACCATTTAATGTGATCATGGCTGATCATTCTCAATCAGTACCCAGTTCCTGCCTTCTCCCCATACCCCCTGACTCTGCTATCCTTAAGAGCTCTATCTAGTTCTCTCTTGAATGCATTCAGAGACTTGGCCTCCACTGCCTTCTGAGGCAGTGAATTCCACAGATTTACAACTCTCTGACTGAAAAAGTTTTTCCTCATCTCCGTTCTAAATGGCCTACCCCTTATTCTTAAACTGTGGCCCCTGGTTCTGGACTCCCCCAGCATTGGGAACATGTTTCCTGCCTCTAACGTGTCCAACCTCTTAATAATCTTATATGTTTCGATAAGATCCCCTCTCATCCTTCTAAATTCCAGTGTATACAAGCCTAGCCGCTCCAATCTTTCAACATATAACAGTCCCTCTATTCCGGGAATTAACCTAGTAAACCCACGCTGCACGCCCTCAATAGCAAGAATATCCTTCCTCAAATTTGGAGACCAAAACTGCACACAGTACTCCAGGTGCGGTCTTTAATGGACGCCTATATGCAAGCGAAGACTGGGCAGTTTTTTCGCTGAACAGCTTCGCTCAGTCTGCCTCTGCCTACATGATCTCCCGGTTGCCAAACACTAACTACCCTTTCCATTCCCATGCTGACCTTTCCGTCCTGGGCCGCCTCCATTGTCAGAGTGAGGCCAAACGTAAATTGGAGGAACAGCATTTCATATTTCACTTGGGCAGCTTGCAACCCAGTGGTATGAATATTGATTACTTTAACTTCTCCCTGTCTCTATCCCTCCCCCACCTAAGTTGCCGTACTAGTTTCACTGTCGTCCTGTTGAGTTCCTCTGTTTACTCGTTGGGTGTGGGATAGGTGAGAACAATGGCCTATTGTGTGCCCCACATTTCCTTGATTATCAGTGCTTTTTGCATATCTTCCACTCATTGCTCCTAAGTACTGTCTTTATCTCTCGTCCCCTTTCTCTTGATTCGCGGTCTGGTCTCAACCCGAAATATCACCCATTTCTTTTCTCCAGAGATGCTGCCTGACCCGCTGAGTTACTCCAGCATTTGTTTATATGTGTATGTTTGTGTGTGTGTGTATGTATGTATATGCATTTGTATGTATATGTGTGTATGTTATAACTATAACAAATAATTATAACACAAAGACAAGTCGGAGAGCACTTGTCAGTCAGAATATAGAGTATAGAAGTTGGGAGGTCATGTTGTCAGTATGTCAGATGTTGGTGAGGCCATGTTTAGCGTATTGTGTCCAGTTTGGGCACCATGTTATGGGAAAGATGTTGTCAAACTGGAAAGGGTGCAGAGAAGATTTACGAGAATGTTACCAGGACTCGAGGATCTGAGCTACGGGGAGAGGTTGAGTAGGCGAGGACGTTATTCCTTGGAACGCAGAGAATGAGGGGTGATCTTGTAGAGGTGTACAAGATTGTGAGAGGAATAGATCGAGTCTCTTGCCCAGAGTAAGGGAATCTAAAACCAGAGGATGTAGGTTTAAGGTGTGGGGGGGGGGGGGGGGGAAAGATTTAATAGGAATTTGAAAGTTAACTTTTATCATATGTTCTGGGAGCAGAATAAGGCCATTCGGCCCATCAAGTCTACTCCACCATTCAATCATGGCTGATCTATCTTTCCCTCTCAGCCCCATTCTCCTGCCTTCGCCCCATAACCCCTGACATCCTTACTAATCAAGAATCTATCAATCTCCACCTCAAAAATATCCATTAACGACCTCTGTGGCAATGAATTCCATAGATTCACCACCCTCTGACTAAACTCGCTGACCCAAAGAGGTGTGTGTGTATGGAACAAACTGCTGGAACAGGCTGTTGAGCCAGGTACATGAAACATTAAAGAAACATTTAGACAGGTGTATGGATACATTGGGGTTTAGAAGGATTATGGGCCAAAAGCAGGTAGGTGGGACATGTTGGTCTTTGTGGGCAAGTCCAGCCGAAGGGCCTGTTTCTACGCTTTAATGACACGCTGACAAAAACCATGCTGCCAGGTCGATGTAGTTCGGAGCTTATTTGTAGTGTTTGATAGCCTGATTGTTGCTGGGAAGAGCTGCTCCTGAACGTGAACATTAGTATTCAGGCTGATGTAAAGCCACCTTGATGGCAGGAGTGAAATGAGATTGTGGCCAGGGTGATGTAGATCACTGATGATGCTGGCTGCCTTTTTGACGCCGCAACTCCTGTAGATCACTTTGCTGGTGGGGAGGTCGATACCCCTGATTGACTGGGCAGTGTTCACCACTTTTTGCAACCTCCTTTGTTTCTGGGCATTCCAGTGGCTGAAGCAGGCTGTGATACAACCAGTCCATATGATTTCTGTTGTTTACCTGTAGCAGTTAACAAAAAGAATCTCCTCAGTCTTCTTGGAGGAACTGAGGTGTTTTCTTTATGATTGCACGAACATGCTTGGATCAGGACATATCTTCAGAGATGCGTACACCCAGGAATTTGAGGGTTGTGACTCTCCACCACAATCCCGTTGATGGAGGCAGGTTTGAGGGACCTGGGCCTTCCTCTTCCAAAGTCGACAATAAGTTCCTTGTTTTTCCTGATGTTGAGAGCAAGGTTGTTCTGGCACCAATCGGTCGGTCGATTGATCGCCCTCCTATGTTCTGGCTTGTCGTCACCTGCAATTCGTCCAACAACAGTGGTGTTAACGGTGAATTTGAGGATGGAATTAGAACTGTGTCCGGTTACACTGTCATGAGTATAGAGTGAGTAGAGCACACAGCCTTGAGTTGTTCCTGGACTGATGGTTTTCGAGGAGGACGTGTTACTGTCAACTCGTACTGACTGTGGTCTGTTGATGAGGAAATCAAGGATCCAGTTGGCGATGATGTGCAGAGACCAGTTCCATAAGCCTCTTGTGGAGGTAATCAAATTGTAGTAGGTCCTGGTTCTTGAGGTAGGGGTTGATATGCGCCATACCAACTTCTTAAACCCCTTGAGAAAGAATAAAAGCAAACAGTGAAACTGAGCAGGATGACAATGAAACTAAAAGGATGACTAGGGTGGGGGAGGGACAGAGAGAGAGGGAAAGCATGGGTTACTTGAAATTAGATAAATTGATATTCATTTTAAAAGATTTTTTTAGATTTAGAGATACAGCGCGGAAACAGGCCTTTCAGCCCACCGGGTCCGTGCCGCCCAGCGATCCCCGCACATTAACACTATCCTACACACACTAGGGACATTTTTTTTGTGATTTTTTTTTTTTGTTAGCTGCCCAAGCAAACTATGAGGTGCTGTTCCTCCAATTTGCGTTTGACTTCACTCCTACAGTTGAAGAGGCTGAGGGTAGAAAGACCAGTATGAGAATTGGCAGAGGTCTGTGCTTCCCACAGCTATCTAGACCGCACCTTGCCTCCTGCAAAGATTCTATCCCCTACTCCTAATTCTTCCATCTCTGTCACATCTGCGACCAAGATGAGGTGTTCCATACCAGGACACCGCAATGTCCTCATTCTTTCGGGAATGTGGGTTCCCTTCTCTCATAGATGAGGCCCTCACACAAGGTGTCTCCTTGGTTTCCCACAGCTCCGCATTTGCTCCCCTTCCCCCTAGTCGCAACAGAGACAGAGTCCCCCTAGTCCCTACCTTTCACCCCATCAGCCGTCGCATACAGCACATAATCCTCTGACATTTTCGCCACCTCCAACGGGATCCCACCACTAGTCACGACTTCCCATCTCCACCCCTTTCCGCAGAGACCGTTCCCTCCGCAACTCCCTGGTTAACTCATCCCTTCCCAACCAAACCAGCCCTTCCCCAGGTACCTCCCCCTTCAACTACAGGAGATGCAACACCTGTCCTTGTACCTCCTCCCTCGACTCCATCCAGGGACCCCGACAGTCCTTTCAGGTGAGGCAGAGGTTCACTTACATCTCCAACCTCATCTACTCCATCTGCTGTTCCAAGTAATATATATTCCTTTATTTGTCCCACACCGGGGAAATTTGCAGTATTACAGCAGCCAAGTGGATAGCAAGAGAGCATTCAAGTGTGGACTGCATTCGCAGAGCAAGTGTGGACTCCTATCTATCGGCAAGACTAAGTGTAGACTGGGCGAATGTTTCGCTGAACACATCCACCCAGTCTGCTGAGGCTTATGTGATCTCCTGGTTGCCAAACACTTTAACTCCACTTCCCATTCCCACTCTGATCTATCTGTCTTGGGCCGCCTCCACTATCAGAGTGAGGCCAAATGCAAATTGGAGGAACAGCGCTATATATTTTGCTTAGACAGCTTTCAGCCCAGTGGTATGAATCTTGATTTCTCTAATTTCAAGTGGCACTTGCATTCCATCTCTCTGTCCGATGTTCCCCCACCCGCGGCATCCCATTAGTTTCACTGTCGTCCTGCTTAGTTTCACCATTTGTATCCACTCGTTATCACCCTCTCCACAGCCAACATTGGATGATTGTGGACTCTACCTTTCCTTGATCATGGCTTCTGGCTTTGATTTGTTCTTTTCATACCTTTCGTTTGTTCTTTCTACCGTTACATACCATTAGTTTCCCTCCATTGACTCGGTCTGAAGAAGGGTCTCAACCCGAAATGTCACCTATTCCTCCCCTCCAGAAATGCTGACCCGCTGAGTTACTCCAGCACTTTGCGTCTATCTTCGGTGTAAACCAGCATCTGCAGTTTCTTCCTACACACACTCAAAGCAGTTCCTCACCATGGACATTAGTGTCACCATTATTGTCGTAATTGAGGCATTTCAGCTTGCTCTTCTGGGGCACTGGTATTGTTGATACCTGTTTAAAAGGGACCTCAGTAATCAGAGTTTGAAGATGTCTGCAAAGATTTCAGCCACTTGGTCTGCACAGATTTGAAGAACAATTTGAAGTACTAGCAGGGTGCAGACAGTTCCGAGGTTTAGCTTTCCTTCGCGTCGGCCTCTGACTTTGCGTAGTAATTGCAAATATAGTTTATTTTTAAAAGTTAGGCAGCTTCTGGGACATTGAGTGATTTCCCAAATTATTCAAGGTAATATTTCTACTTGAATTTGTCAAATTAACAAGTATATAATGCTGTTAGCAAAACACAAAGGTGTTCACCAGATTGATTCCTGGGATGGCAGGACTTTCATATGAAGAAAGACTGGATAGACTCGGCTTGTACTCGCTGGAATTTAGAAGATTGAGCGGGGATCTTATAGAAACGTACAAAATTCTTAAGGGGTTGGACAGGCTAGATGCGGGAAGATTGTTCCCGATGTTGGGGAAGTCCAGAACAAGGGGTCACAGTTTAAGGATTAGGGGGAAGTCTTTCAGGACCGAGATGAGAACGTTTTTTTTCACAGAGTGGTGAATCTGTGGAATTCTCTGCCACAGAAGGTAGTTGAGGCCAGTTCATTGGCTATATTTAAGAGGGAGTTAGATGTGGCCCTTGTGGCTAAAGAGATCAGGGGATATGGAGAGAAGGCAGGTACGGGATACTGAGTTGGATGATCAGCCATGATCATATTGAATGGCGGTGCAGGTTCGAAGGGCCGAATGGCCTACTCCTGCACCTATTTTCTCCTGCACCTGTGGAAGGCAATGGGGACGGAGGAAGCATCCCGACCCAAACGCCATGTCCATTTTCCTCTGCAGATGTTTTGCACAGATTTCCAACATCTGCAATTTCTTGTGTTTACAAAATGCCCTTAACTGTACTTCCAGATTTGCATCTTTATCCCTTAAATTATTTCCGAAAAGACTGCACGGTTCAGCAATAGATCTTGCCAATCTTTTCAATGAAAGGAAAGCAACATTCAATGTGTATAACTTGTGCGGTTTAATCTATTAAACAGATCAATCGTTGTACTTAGTTTCTTTGAACTTTTTACTCCACAGAAATGCTAAAAAACGGGAGATAATAAAAGCGTACAGAAAACTAGCAATGCAGTGGCATCCTGATAACTTCCAGGAAGAAAATGAGAAGAAGCAAGCTGAAAAAAAATTCATAGACATAGCAGCCGCTAAAGAAGTACTCACAGATCCAGGTGAGATATTTTTGTTTTGGGCTTCTCCTTTCCTAGATATTTTATGTTTCCATTGTATGTTAACATTGGCTATGAGTCTGGGGTGACGAGGAAAATTGAGGCATTGGGCAAGAGTAAGGAGGAGGCATGGGACAGATGTAGGCCGCTGGGATCAAGTGTATTCCTGGAGGAGTTTCAGGAACTAAGGAACAAGCAAACAAGGAAATTAGAAGGGCAAAAAGGGGATGGGAGATGGCTCTGGCAGATAGCATTAAGGATAATCCCAAGAGATTTTCTAAGTACATAAAGGGAAAAAGGGTAACCAGAGAGAGATTGGGACCCCCCTCAGGAATCAAAGCGATCCACTCTGGAGCCAGGCAAGGTGCCGGAAGACTGGAAGGTGGCAAATGTGCCTGTATTCAAGAAGGGCTGCAGGGAAAAGGTTGGGAACGACTGGCCATTCGCGACACAGTCCAAAACAAGCATAAGCTAAAGATTGCTGCAATACAGTCCAAGGCTGGAGCTCTCTACCCGAAAGGGCGCCCAACACCCCTCCTTTATGGCATTTCATATCAGAGCAGACCGCGCCACTGCCCCCTCCCTGTGCCAACCATAAGCCCCCCTTGTCTGCAACATTTCTGCGCTATTCGCGGTGGTCTACCCAACTATTGCTCTTGTGTTTTGTTCACCAACGTTATGCTTTCCCATAGAATAGCCTGAGAAAGACTACGCTGGTGTGATAAGAGTCAGATTTTCTCAGGCATGGACAGGTGCAGAAAATATCTCCCACTTGTCTGGGAAACTGTTTGAATCTTTTTTGGAAGGGCTGCGGAATGCTGTGCTGCTAATTTAGCTGATAACTACATTTTACGTTTTAGCTGAAATTGTCTGTTTAACCCTTGCACAGCATCTTCTTTCTAAAGGTACGTCCTTTTATTCTAAGGCTATTTCCTCTAGTCCTAGACTCTCCCATTAGTGGAGACATTCTCTCCCCATCCACTCTGTCCAGGCCTTTCATTTTGCAGTAAGTTTCCATGAGGTCCCCCCTCATCTATCTAAACTCCAGCGAGTACAGGGCCCGTGTCATCAAACGCTCAACATATGTTAGCCCACTCATTCCTGGGATCATTCTTGTAAATCTCCTCTGGATCCTGTCCAACGGCAACACATCTGTCCTCGGATATGGGGTTCAAAACTGCTCACGATACTCCAAATGCGGTCTGACCAGTGCCTTATAAAGTGTCAGCATTGCATCCCGTATTTATATTCTGGTCTTGTCAAAACAAATGCTTGCTTTGCATTTGCCTTCCTTACTACTGATTTGACTAGCAAATTACCTTTTTGGGAATCATGCATCAGCACTCCCAAGTCCAATTACAGAATTCTCTCCCTGTTTAGAAAATAGTCTGCCTTTATTCCTACTACCAAAATGCATGACTCCACACTTTGCTAAACTGTATTCTATCTGCGACTTCTCAGTCCACACTCTCAACCTGTCCAGGTCCTTCTGCACAGTCCCTGCTTTCTCTACACTACCTGCCCGTCCACCTATCTTTGTATCTGCTAACTTGGCCACAAAGCCTTCAATTCCCTCATCCAATTCATTGATATACAACGTGAAGAGCAGCGGCCCCTGCGGGACACCGCTAGTCACTGGCAGCCAACCATGAAAAGCCCCCTTTATTGTCACTCTGACTTCTGTCCAGCCAACCTGCTATTCATGCTAGTATCTTCCCTCTAATGCCATGGACTCTCATCTTCTTTGGCAGCCTCACATATGGCACCTAATCAAAGTCCTTCTGAAGACCCAGATAAACAACTTCCACTGCCTCTCCTTTGTCCTGCTATTTACCTCCTCAAAGAATTCCAACAGCTTTGTCAGACAAGATCTCCCTTTCACAAAAAGTTGTTGACTTTGGCCTATTATATCATGTGATTCCAAGTACTCATCCTTTAATATAGACTCTAAAATCTGATCAACCACTGAAGTCAGGCTAACCGGCTGGTAGTTTCCACTCTTCTGTTTCGCTCACTTCTTGAACAGCGGAGTAATATTTGCAATTTTCCAATCTTTTGGAACCGCTCTTGACTCTGAATCTTGAAAGATCACAACTAATGCCTCCACAATCTCTAAAGCCACCTCTTTCAGAATCCTGGCGTGCAGTCTATTTGGTCCAGGTGACTTATCCACCATCAGACCTTTTAGCTTCCCAGTTTCCTTCTCCTTAGTAATAGCCAATCCACTAACTTCCACGCCCTGACTCTCTTGAATTTCCAGCACATTGCTGATGTGTTCCACTGTGAAGACTGATGCAAAAAACTTTTGATTCTTCTGCCTTTTCAGAAAGTAGTAAAGGCAGATACTTTCACAAGGTTTTGAGAAACACTAAGGCACAGTAATATTTCGGAGGTTAAAGAAGATGTAAAGTAATAGTTCTATTCAATAGTTGTACCGCTACAGAAGCCTAAGATACAATTTTAACTAAGCTGGTTATTTAACCAATTTTACAAATTTTACAAATTTAGAAATGCTCTTTGGTGGTATAGTGATCAGTATTGCTGCCTGTCACGTGAGAGGGTTCAATTCCCACCCGGGGAGATTTCTTTTAGGGTGGCACAACTAGTAGAGCTGCAGTCCCACAACAGCAGAGACCCAAGTTTAATCCGGACCTGTCTGTAGATTTTAGATTTAGAGATACAGCGCAGAAACAGGCCCTTCGGCCCACTGGATCCGCACCCCCCAGCGATCCCCGCACATTAACCCCATCCTACACCCACTCACTATCCTGCACCCACTAGGGACAATTTTTTACATTTGCCCAGCCAATTAACCTACAAACCTGTACGTCTTTGGAGTGTGGGAGGAAACCGAAGATCTCGGAGAAAACCCACGCAGGTCACTGGGAGAACGTACAAACTCCGTGCAGTACAGCACCTGTAGTCGGGATCGAATCCGAGTCTCCGGCGCTGCATTCGCTGTAAGGCAGCAACTCTACCGCTGCGCCACCGTGCCGCCCACATGGAGTTTGTATGTTCTGCCTGTGACCGCTTGTGATTCCTCTTGTTGCTCCAGTTTCCTCCAATAACCCTAAGGGTTTGTAAGTTAATTGGCCTCTTAAAAATTGCCCTTAATGTACAGGAATTAGAAAATTAGGTAATGTAGACCTATTACGTGCAGCTGTTTTGTGCTGTATCTCTAAACTAAACAAACTAGCCTGTTCAATATTTCCAACACTCCTTCCTCAGCCAATGTTTGTTTCATTATGCCCTTCCACTCTCGAATAGGATCTGCAGCGTTTTCTGATTGTACTTCTGATTTCATGTAATGTCTTTGCCAATGTTGATTTAGTGTTGCATATTAGCCACGTCTTATTGTAAGAGAATGGCATGCTAAAAGTAAATAAGTCTGTTCAAATTTTTAAGTTTATCTGAAATGAATATAGAACAGTACATCACAGGAACAAGCCCTGCAGCCCACATTGTCCATGTCGAACATGATTCATCTCTGCCTGACAAATCACAATCCCTCCATTCCCTGCATGCCCACGTGCTGATCTATAAGCTTCTATTGTATCCACCACCATCACCTCTAGCAGTGAGTTCTAGGCATTCTCCATACTCTGCGTAATGAAAAAACTTGCCCTGCTCATCTCCTTTAACCGTTGTTCCTCTCAGTCTGAAGAAGGGTCTCGACCCGAAACGTCACCCATTCCTTCTCTCCAGAGATCCTGCCTGTCCCGCTGAGTTACTCCAGCTTTTTGTGTCAACCTTCGATTTAAACCAGCATCTGCAGTTCTTTCGTACACTTAAAGCTATGCCCTCCAGTCTTAGAATAATGTTACTCTGTGTATATTATTGCAATTTGGACAAATCTTTAGGAAAAACTTCACATATTTTACTTTTGAGGAAAGTATGTCATGATTGCGTGAAAGTTTAATTTTGTATGTTTTCAATCCAGTGCACTGCACTTGATGATCATGTGGTTTTACTTTGTCACAGAGACCAAATTCAAATTGATATCTATTTTATGTTAGTGAACAAGCATGATCCCAAGCTTCCCAAGTCTGACACTTTAATGTGTAAGAAAGAACTGCAGATGCTGGTTTAAATTGATGGTAGACACAAAATGCTGGAGTAGCTCAGCGGGCCAGGCAGCATCTCTGGAGAGAACGAATGGGTGACGTTTTGGGTCAAGACCCTTCTTCAAACTCCAGTCGACCCAAAACGTCACCCATTCCTTCTCTCCAGAGGTGCTGCCTATTGTCTGACACTTTCATTATCTATCCCACTCGCTTTCAGCCCTCGGGTTCTCCTAACCTGTTCCAATAGGGCGGCACGGTAGCGCAGCGGTAGAGTTGCTGCTTTACAGCGAATGCAGCGCCGGAGACTCAGGTTCGATCCTGACTACGGGTGCTGCACTGTAAGGAGTTTGTACGTTCTCCCCGTGACCTGCGTGGGTTTTCTCCGAGATCTTCGGTTTCCTCCCACACTCCAAAGACGTACAGGTATGTAGGTTAATTGACTGGGTAAATGTAAAAATTGTCCCTAGTGGGTGTAGGATAGTGTTAATGTACGGGGATCGCTGGGCGGCGCGGACTTGGTGGGCCGAAAAGGCCTGTTTCCGCGCTGTATATATATGATATGATATGATGATAATGAAGCCTGAAGTAAGTTTGAGGAACCTGCACCTCATCTTCTGATCTTTGAATCCAATATTGAGTTTGAGTTTTGAATTTCTGGTATTTTTACTAAAGTCTTCCAGTTTTAAGTTGACAATTTTCAATAATGATTCCACTTTACTCCATTCATATTTATTACAAATTTAATATTTTGTTTGTTAGTCATACATCACAGAAACAGGCACTTCTGACCAGCTTCCCCATGCTGACCAAGGTGCCCATCTAGACTAGCCCCACCTGCCTGAGTTTGGCGAATATTCCCCTAGAACTATCCTATCCATGTACCTTTCCAAATGTCTTAAATATTTTTACAGTTTCTGCCTCAACTACCTCCTCCAGCAACTCATTCCATACACCCACCACCTTCTGTGTGAAATGGTTGCTTACCTTTCCCCTCTCACCTAGAACCTACATTCTCTGATTCTTGATTCCCCTACTCTGGGTAAAGGACCCTGTGCATCTACCCCATCTTTTTAAATAGAGGCAAAACCTCCAGACTTCTGCCACCTCACCTGTACATAATGATGACTCGTATCTTAGCCAGGACACATGCAATCTCTTCTATCTGGCTTCCCAGAGTATCTTCAGATATATTGATTAGGCCCATGAGATTTGTCTACCTTCACATGCATTAGGACGTTCAGCACCTTCTCGACTGTAATACCAACTGCCCTCAAGCCATTTCAGTTGACTGCCCCAAGTTACCATGGATTTCTCAATGGTAAAATCAGAGGAGAAATACTAATTGAGGACCATCACCTGTGGCTCCACACAGAGAAGATCGCTTTGATTCCTGAGGCCGTTATTCTCTCTATGGTTACCCTCTTTCCCTTAATTGTACTTTAAAAATCTTGTTTGAATATCCTTAATATTATCTGGCAAAACTATCTCCTGCCTCTTTTTTGCCCTCCTGATTTCCTCCTTTTGGGTGCTCCTCTTTTTCCAAAACTCCTCCAGGGATCCACGTGTCCAGCTGCCTATACCTGGCCCATGCCTCTGTGGAAACGGACCGTACACCTACAACCCTTTTTGTTTTTAAAGTTACCCCTCGTGTTCCCATTAAATTTTCCCCCCTCACCTTAAAACAATGTCCTCTGGTTCTTGATTCCCCTATCTGGGCAAAAGACTGTACCTCTCGTGTGTCTATTCTCTCATGATTTTGTCCACCTAGGAAGATCTCCCCTCATCCTCCTGTGCTCCTAGCCTGCTCAACCTTTCCCCAGAACTCAGTCCCTCGAGTCCTGGCAACATCCTGGTAAATTGTGTCTCTCATCATTATTCCTGTAACATGGTGACCAAAACGAAAAAAACAATACTCTAAATGTGGCCTCACCAATATTTTATGACCTCCCAGAGCCTCAATTTCTCTCATCATCCAAGCTTCCTTATGTCCACCTACCTTGCCCTTCACTCTAACAGGAACATGCATGCCCTGGACACTTGTTAGTACATGTTTAAAAGCATCCCTGAAACTGCCTGCAATCTCCTAGCATATTTGCTCTTCCAATTCCTGTTGACTATGGGGCTTGTAGTACTCTGCTAACAAGGTGCTCATCCCTTTTTTCTTTCTCAGCTCCACCATATAGCCTGGACGAATCATCATAATGTAATCTTGGACTACTGCCCTGACTTTCTTCATCACTAAAGCCAAACTCCATCCCCCCACCCCCTTTTACCCCATCTCTATCTCTCCTGTAGCATCTGTTCGCTGGAACATTAAGCTGCCAGTCCTGTCCCTCTCTTAACCAGGTTTGTGTGATGGCTACAAAGTCCCAGTCCCCTATCCATGCCCTGAGTTCACCTGCCTTGCCCTTCAGGCATCTCTCAATACAATAAGTACAATTCAAAGCAACAGACCTTCCTCGCTCCCTGCCATGCTCCTGCCGATTCTGCCCACTGAACTTTCTTTCATGACCCTCCATACTGACTTCCAGCTTTTCACCTGCCTCGGCTTGCATCGGGTCCTGCTCCTTGCAAATCTAGTTTAACCCACCCATGTAGCAATACTGAACCTGTCTGCCAGGATATCGGTTCCTCTCCAGTTCAGATGCAACCCATATCTCTTGTGCAGGTTTCCTCTGCCCTAGGAGAGATCCTAATGGTCCAAACATCTGAATCCCTGCCCCCTGCACCAACTCCTCAGCCACGCATTCATCTTCCCTATCTTCCTGTTCCCATCATCACTAGCACCTGGCACTGACAATAATCCACAGATCAATAATCCACAGGGGGTGGCGCAGCGGTAGATTTGCTGCCTTACAGCGAATGCAGCGCCGGAGACTCGGGTTCGATCCTGACTATGGGCGCTGTCTGTATGGAGTTTGTACGTTCTCCCCGTGACCTGTGTGGGTTTTCTCCGAGATCTTCGGTTTCCTCCCACACTCCAAAGACATACAGGTTTGTAGGTTAATTGACTGGGTAAATGTAAAATTGTCCCTAGTGTATGTAGGATAGTGTTAATGTGCGGGGATCGCTGGGCGGCGTGGACTCGGTGGGCCGATGGGCCTGTTTCCGCGCTGTATCTCTAAATCTAAATCACCACCCTGGAGGTTCCCCTTTCAGTGTTTTACTTAACTCCTTGTACTCATTTTGCAATATCTCATTACTTGGTGTCCTCTGCAAATGTACTAACAATGTTAAACACGTTTACATTCAAGTCATTAATGTATATAACAGTATTGTACCCAACTCCGAGCCCTGTGGTATCATAGTGGTCGCAGACTTCTAATCAGAAAAATGATCCACCAGAACATTTGAACCTTTCTCCAAGCTAATTTTGAATCCAAATGACTAGCTCACCCTGGATTCTGTGCTACATAACCTATAAACCCAGCCTACTGCACAGAACCTTGTCAAAGACCTTGTTAAATGTCCATGCAAACGATGTCCCCTGCCCCAACTTCATCAAGCCTGAGTGATCTTTTCAAAAAGCACTCAGATTTGTGAGACTTGATCTCTCGCACGTAGTCATGCTGACTATTCTTAATCAGTCACTGTCTATCCAAATACTGAAAAACTACCAAATCTTAGAGTCATAGAGTGATACAGTGTGGAATCGGGGCCCATTGGCCGAACTTGCCCACACCGATGAACATGCCCCAACTACGATGGTCCCACCTGCCTGCGTTTGGCCCATATCCCTCCAAACATGCCCTATCCACGTACCTGTCTAACTGTTTCTTAAATGTTGGGTTAATCCCTGTCTCAACTACCTCTAGTAGCTCATTCCTATGCCCACTACCCTTTGTGTGGAAAATGTTACCCCTCAGATTCCTGTTAAATCTTTTCTCCTTCACCTTAAAACTGTGTCCTCTGGTCCCCGACTCCCCTCCTCTGGGCGAGAGACTCTGCATCTTCCCGATCTATTCCTCTCAAGATTTTATACACCTCCAAGGAATAGAGTCCCAGCCTACTCAACTTCTCCAGATAGCTCAGACCCACTAGCCCTGGCAACATCCTCGTAAATCTTCTCTCTACCCTTTCCAGCTTGACAACATCTTTCCTATAAAAAGATACACAGAACTGAACACAATACTCAGGATGTGGCCTCACCAACTTCTTGTACAACTGCGACATGACCTTCCAACTTCTATACTCAATACTCTGATTGATGACGGCCAATGTGCCAAAAGCCTTTTTGATCACCCGATCTTCCTGAGACTCCACCTTCAAGGAATCATGCACCTGCACTCTTAGATTCCTCTCCTCTACAACACTCGGTAGAGCCCTACCATTCACTGTGTGGGTCCTGCCCATGTTAGACTTCCCAAACTGCAACACCTCACATTTCTCGGGATTAAATTGCACTTTGTCTCAAGAGGCCAAGTGCTAGGTTTGAGGGTAAGTGTTGAGTCTTTGACTCTCGATTCAAAGCCTCAACACTTACTCTGAATTCAATTAAAACTTTCATTTATTTTCAAAAAACGTCATCTGCCCAAGCAGCTATTTTGTCATTTGGAATTTCTAGTTCGATACCTTCTTATTATAATAAATGACATGATTGTATTCCACTGCTGCATAGAGATGCATCCGCTTTGTAATCTCAGACCATAATGTCTGTAAATGAATCTAATCTTTGAGAGAATTTAATTATTGTTAGTTTATAGTTCAATTGCTTATAACTTGGGTGGTGCAGTGGCAGAGTTGCTGCTTCACTGTGCCAAGGATCCGGGTTCAATCCTGACTATGGGTGCTGTCTGTGTGGGCTTTGTACGTTCTCCCTGTGATCACGTGGGTTTTCTCTGGGTGCTTCGGTTTCCTCCCACATTCCAAAGACGTGCAGGTTTGTAGGTTAATTGGCTTCGGTAAAATTTTAAGTCTCTCGTGTGTAGGATAGTGTTGGTGTACAGGGTGATCTCTAGTCGGTCCACACTCGGTGAGCGAAGGGCCTGTTTCAGCGCTGATTTCTAAAGTCAACTCTCAATCTTTGGATCAAAAGAAGGGGAAATCATAATATTAGGATCCTTCCATGGTGGGTGGCACGGTGGTGCAGCGGTAGAGTTGCTGCCTTACAGCGAATGCAGCGCCGGAGACTCGGGTTCGATCCTGACTACGGGCGCCATCTGAACGGAGTTTGTACGTTCTCCCCGTGACCTGCGTGGGTTTTCTCCGAGATCTTCGGTTTCCTCCCACACTCCAAAGACGTACCGGTATGTAGGTTAATTGACTGGGTAAATGTAAAAATTGTCCCTAGTGTGTGTAGGATAGTGTTAATGTGCGGGGATCGCTGGGCGACGCGGACTCGGTGGGCCGAAGGGCCTGTTTCCGCGCTGTATCTCTAAATCTAAATCTAAACTTTATGCACTATTGTGATTTTGAAGTGTGGCGACTATACATAAAACTAAACAGTAAGTAAAGTAAATTTTATTTCGAGACGGGTTGTTGTAGTTATACTATTTTGTTTCTTTATTCCAGAGATGAGAAAGAAGTTTGATTCGGGGGAGGATCCTCTGGATCCAGAAAATCAACAGGGTGGAGGTGGTCAACACTTTCATAGATCTTGGAATCAGTGGCAAGGGTTCAATCCTTTTGGCTCAGGAGGACCTTTTAATTTCAAATTTCATTTTAACTAATTCTTGAGTATTGGCTGCTCATTTCTGGAAAGGACTTCAGAAGATCAAGTGTTGAATGTAATGCCAGAAACCCAGTCTTCATATTTAAACAGTGTAACCCTTTTGCTCAGCCAAAAATGTCCAGCATATAGTATTTTACAGATGTAAGAGTTTTGAAATATTTTCCTGAAAAATAATGAAAAGCAATGTACACATTTAATAAAGACAATTGCCTTACAAATCTGACCCCACTTAAAACAATTTATTCTTCTGAATATTTTCTTATTGCGTAGGTGATGTGAAAACGTCTTCAGCAAAGTAACAAATCATCAATGAAATATGGGATTAAGTGGCAATAGTACCATCGATGTGTCTTAGTAACTAGACCAAGGACTATTTGAATAACGTCTGATAGGTTTGAGGTGGACAGTGACACGCCAAATTAAATGTTTGACCTTTTTGTATTGGGAAAATTCAGAGTAGAGCTTGCACTTTTTAAAACAAAGTAGTATTCATTTGATGTAAAGACCTAAAGAGCTTACCTTTTTACATGCACTTAGGATATTTCATTTGTTATGTGATCCACTTAAGTTGAGGGTAATGGAGGTACAGTTCTCACTACTGTAGAGGCAAAAAGACAATTATTTGCCATATAGTAATTTGGTCGGAACTTCTTCACAATTTTGGTGGATATTTGGAAATTTTATTTTGAAGTGTTTGTGCTATTAATCTCTATTGGTTTTTAAATTGCTGGAAATAATGGAGTTGCTGCAGATAATACCTTCATCACTCAAAATGGAAAGAAGACCTTAAGTTGAACGTATATAATTTATTAGAAAAGATTGAAACACTAGCTTGGTGGCAAATTATTTGCGTGCCTTAATTATGGCTGTTCCACTCTTTACAGAAGCTCCCAATTCCATGTTTGTAGATGGAGCTATGATTTCGCTTTAAACCAGCCACCTCCATTTTCAACATTTGAGGAAGTGTAGCACACTGTTTAAATGTTTAATTATATCATTTTAAAAGTCTCTAATTTAATAGGAACAAAACCTTTCTGAAGTGTGTTTTGAGTGTTTTCTATTCATGTGATACATTAGAAAACTTTATGTTTGAAATTATAGAACTGTACTTTTTTGATCAGACTAGTGTTGAATTTGGAAAATATTCTAATGCCTTATTTGTTCTGAGGATATATTTAATGCCAGGTCTGTAAAAAGAAAAAGACATCTCATGTACATTATTTGGGACAGAAGGTTTATGCTGTCAAAATCCTATATGCTTTATATCTGAGAAGTGTCTGCCAATGGACTTTAGAACATTGAATGTGTATGACATCTTCAGTTTCCAGTTGCTGAAAAAAAATCCATGTATTCTCAACGTATTGCACAAAACAATATTGGATTTTTTTCATGTTTTTTCAGCTTTTTAGGCTTATTTTGACACTTGGTATCTGATATAAGATTTAGAATTACTCACGATTACATAGAAATGACTTGATGCAACCAAACTATGCTTCAAAAGTTAGTTTTACAGGTTTTGGGATGATTTCTCACCCCTCCTCTCCCAACACCCCACCCCACCAAAATTTGTTCTGGATTTTCAGACCATGCTATGATAAATACAAATTCTGGATAGATTGTCTAATCTTTCAATTTATAATGGTGATGAATGAGTTTACTCATCACCAATGCATGAAGTGGTTATTATGTCAAATAGCTCCAATAAAAAGTTTGAATAAAGGTTATTGTACATTTTTATGCTTCCTCGTGTATCCATGTGCTTCATTTTATTTTTGTGTATTCTAGCAATATTCAGAGGGAGAACATGAGAGAAAAACAGGCCCTTTGGCCCAATTTACCCATGTCAACTGAGATATCCCTTCTGCACTAGTCCCACCTGCCCACGTTTGGTCTATATCCCTCTAAGCTTTTCCTATCCAGATATCTGTTTAAATGTTGTTTTTGTGCTGCCTCAACTACCTTTTCGGTGGCCACAAAAGCTCTATCTAAAAGGGCCTGTCCCACTTAGGCGTTTTTAAGGCGACTAGGCTGGTGCCGACAGTTCGCCGGGGTGTCGTGGGCATGATCGTGAGGAGTCTTCAAAGAATCGTAGTGGATCTCGGCGCATCGCTGAGAAATCAACCGGAGTGAAATTTCTTGGCGACAGCTGGCTTGTCGCCAGATATCGTTGCTTATTGCGGGCACTGTTGCATGCTGTCCCCAGGTTTGCTAGGTTCTCTTAGATGCATTTAAAAGCACGTAATATTAAATTAAGTAAAGTCATTTGAAGACACCGTAAATTACTTGTGTTTAACCAATTTATTTACCGTCAGGACATTTGGCAGGTAGATTGGAGGCGACAGTTTGACGGTCAGGTAAGCGTGGGAATTTTCGCGATGTTTATGGCCATCAGCGATTACATTTAAAGTAGGCTCCCAACCCAGATATGCAACCCAGAAACCAGATATGCATCTCCCGTCCATTTTCAAAGAATGCCCACACTCCGCACAAAAATCCATTCAACTGCTTTTAAAATGACATTTCTTAATACTGCTATTAGTAAACTGGAAGTCAATCCAGTTTATGCCTTGTTACCATGAAGCTTGGCTTTCAAGTAACCCGTGCAAGATGTTATATTTCAAAACTCTCAAGTAATTACAGACTTGTCAGTAATTTCAGTGAAAATTAGGACGCCGGAGAAGCATTGACAGTGGGAATTTCGCGATGTTTCCGAAGACGGTGTAATCTCGACCTGACTCGGCGTTGTCAGGTAAAAGAAAATTTCAGCGATCTGCTACGACTTTCACAGTCGCCTAACAAATCGCCTAAGTGGGACAGGCCCTTAACTCTCTTTTAAATTCATCCAGTGAATTGGCCTCCACTGTCTTCTGTGGCAGAGAATTCCACAAATTCACAACTCTCTGGGTGAAAAAGTTTTTTCGCATCTGTTTTAAATGGGCTCCCCTTTATTCTTAGATTGTCGCCCCTGATTCTGGACTCCCCAAACATTGGGAACATTTTTCCTGCATCTACTGTAGTTGGTCCAGTCGTTTTATAGTTTTATGTTTCCATAAGATCCCCTCTCATCCTTCTAAATTCCAGTGAATACAAGCCCAGTCTTTCCAATCTTTCCTCATATGACAATCCCGCCCTCCTGGGGATTAACCTCGTGAACCTACGCTGCACTCCCTCAATAGCAAGGATGTCCTTCCTCAAATTAGGAGACCAAAACTGCACACAATACTCCAGATGTGGTCTCACCAGGGTCCTGTACAACTGCAGAAGGACCTCTTTACTCCGATGCTCAAATCCTCTCATGAAGGTCAACGTGCCATTAGCTTTCTTCACTACCTGCTGTACCTGCATATTTACTTTCAGTGACTGGTGTACAAGGACACCCAGGTCTAGTTGCACTTCCCTTTTGCCTAATCTGACACCATTGAGATAATAATCTGCCTCCTTGTTCGTGCCATCAAAGTGGATAACCTCACATTTATCTACATTATACTGCATCTGCCTACTCATTCAACCTGTCCAAATCACCCTGCAACCTCCGAGCATCCACTTTGCAGTTCACACTGCCACCCAGCTTGTGTCATCAGCAAATTTGCTTGTATTACTTTTAATTCCATCATCTAAATCATTAATATAGATTGTAAATAGTTGCGGTCCCAGCACCAAGCCTTACGGCACTCCACTCGCCACTGCCTGCCATTCTGACAGGGACCCGTTTACTCCTACTCTTTGTTTCCTGTCTGCCAACCAATTCTCTGTCCATGTCAAACCCTACCCCCAATACCATGTGCTCTAATTCTGCTCACTAATCTGTGTGGGGCCTTAAAGGCTTTCTGAAAGTCCAGATACACTACATCCACTAGCTCTCCTTCATCCAGTTTACTTGTCACTTCCTCAAAACATTCCAGAAGATTAGTCAAGCAGGATTTCCCCTTCATAAATACATGCTGACGCGGACCAATCCTTTTACTGCTATCCAAATGCGCTGTTATTACTTATTTAATAATTGACTCCAGCATCTTCCCCACCAACGATGTAAGGTTAACTGGTCTATAATTCCCCGTTATCTCTCGCTCCTTGCTTGAAAAGTGGGATATCATTAGCTACCCTCCAATTCACAGGAACTATAGATTTTCTAAATCTATAGAAAAGTGGAAAATAATCACCAATGCATCCACGATTTCTAGAGCCACCTCCTGGGATGCAGACCATCTGGCCCTGGGGATTTATCAGCCTCCAGTCCCATCAGTCTATGCAATACTATTTCTCGCTGAATGCAAATTTCTTTCAGTTCCTCTGTCTCTCTGGATCTGTCCTCCAGGGAGATTGTGTCTTCCTTAGTAAAGACTGAACCAAAGTACCTGTTCAATTCTTCTGCCATTTCCTTGCTCCCCATAATAATTTCACCTGTTTTTACTATCCTTTATATTCTTAGCGAGTTTACCCTCTTACTTTACCTTTTCAGTCCGCACTGCCCTTTTTGTTCCCTTCGGATGTCCTTTCAAAGTTTCCAATCCTGTGGCTTCCCGCTACTCTTTGCTATGTTATACACCTTTTCTTTTAGTTTTATACCGTCCCTAACTCTCAGCCATGGTTGCCTTCTACTCCCCTTAGAATCTTTCTTCCTCTTTGGAATGAAATGATCCTGCATCTTCTGGATTATGCCCAGACATTCCTGCCATTGCTGTTCCACCATCATTCCTACTAGGATCCTTTTCCAGTCGACCTTGGCCAGCTCCTCTCTCATGCCTTCATAGTCCCCTTTGTTCAACTGCAACACTGACACTTCCGATTTAACCCTCTCCCTCTCAAATTGCAGATTAAAACTAATTATACTATGTTCACTATCTCCTAGCGGTTCCTTTGCCTTGAGTTCGCTTATTAAATCTGGTTCAATAGACAACACGAAATCCAGAATTGCCTTCTCTCTGGTAGGCTCCAATACAAGCTGATCTAAGAATCCATTTCCGAGGCAAATTCCCTTACTTGGGGTCCAGAACCAACCTGATTTTCCCAGTCTACCTGCATATTGAAATCTCCTATAACCACAGTGGCATTACTTTGTTACAAGCCAATTTTAACTTGCTGCATCTTGCACCCTATAATCCAGGCTACTGTTTGGGGGCCTGTAGATAACTCCCATTATTATCTTCTTACCTCTACAATTCCTCATAGTGACTCTACATCATCAGTACCTATATCACCCCTCGCAAGGGACTGAATTTCATCCCTCACCAACAGAGTTACCCCACCTCCTCTGCCCACCTGCCTGTCCTTTCTAAAGGACGTATAACCCTGAATATTCAATTCCAAGTCCCGATCCTCATGCAGCCCCTCTGTAATCCCCACAATGTCATATCTACCAATCTCTAACTGAGCCTCAAGCTCATCCAATTCATGCTTTCATATATAACAATTTTACACCATTACTCACCTCACCTTTCACATTGATTCCTATTTCACTTGGCCATACTCTCCTATCCCTTTGTGAGCTTTCTGTCCCGTTAATTCTGGTGTCTTGCTTAACTTTTCGTATACTCTCTTTCCCTTTAACTCCATCCTCGTATTTCCAATTTGTCTCTCCCCCCCCCCCCCCCCCCCCCCCCACTATTTAGGTTAAACCCACCCGTTTAGCAGTGGCAAACCTGCCTGCCAGAATGCTGGGCCCCCGCCTGTTGAGGTGCAACCCGTCCCTTTTGTACAATTCACGCTTACCCTGAAACAGATCCCAGTGGTCTAAGAATCTAAACCCCTGCCCCCTGCACCAGCTCCTCAGCCACACATTCAGATCCCCTGTCTCCCTGTTCCTGCCCTCACCAGCAAGAGGAACTGGGGGCAAACCGGAGATAATCACCCTGGAGGTCCTGCTTTTCAGCCCCCTTCTGAGCTCTCTAATGTCACGCTGCAGAATCACTTTCCTCTTCTTCCCGATGTCACTTGTGCTGATACAACACAGAGGGGGAGCAGCGAGAGAGCATGTTACTGAGCACAGAGGGGGAGCAGCGAGAGAGCATGTTACTGATGCACCACCATGTGCGGCTGCTCACCTTCACCCTTGAGGATGCTCTGCACTCGGTCCGTGACGTCCTGGATCCTGGCACCAGCGAAGCAACACACCATCCTTCAATCCCGTCTATTGCTGCAGAAACCCCTGTCTGTACCTCTCACTATGGAGTCCACTACTACCACTGCTCTGCCTGACGACGGTCTCTTCAGCTTTGCTTCAGTGCCACGTTTTGACTCGCAGACCTGTCCGCCGCTCAGACTGGCAGTGTCTTCTGTTTTCACAGGTACATCCCCCATTGTCTCCAACCCCTTAATAATCTTATACGTGTCCAACCCCTTAATAATCTTATACGTTTCGATAAGATCGCCTCTCAACCTTCTCAATTCCAGTGTATACAAGCCTAGTCGCTCCAGTCTTTCAGCATATAACAGTCCCGCCATTCTGGAAATTAACCTAGTAAACCTACGCTATCACGCAACGGAATCATTCCCCCCCCCCCCCCCCCCCTCCTGCCACAACTGCATATTTTCTCATTGCATTTAATATTTATCATGTGGCACGTCGTCAAATGTAGCGGTAGAGCAGTAGTGCGTTATGTCATGTTTATTAGCTCCAGCACCGAAGGTAAGTGCTGACAACCTATGTGTGGGAGAGAACTGCAGATGCTGGTTTAAATCAAAGATAGGCACAAAGTGTTGGAGTAACTCAGCGGGACAGGCAACATCTCGGTAGAAGGAATGGGTGACGTGTCGGGTCGAGACCATTCTTCAGACAACCTAATTGGGCACAGCGTTAGAAAGGCCACGCCATTAGATTTTTTCAATTCTGCTCACTCGTGAAAAAAGGGTCTCGACCCGAAATGTCACCTATTCCTTTTCTCCAGAGATGCTCTCCGACCCGCTGAGTTACACCAGCTGTTTATGTCTATCTTAAGTGTAACTGCCCTGTATCTTGTAATGAGAAGATGACCGAGGATGTTGGCAGCGATGGAAATGGCTGAGGATAGGTCGAAGTGGATGGAAGTGCTTTCGTTGCAACATTTAGACTGAGAACAACGTTACTGAATGGTGGAAAGGTCTGTGTGGACCATACAAATGAAATACACAATTCTTCCCAGCTATCCAAAGGGGAGGCTGGGGGATAATTGGGGGAAACATTTTCAACCATGTTGCTGTTGCCGCATATTAACGCATTTTGCATGGAAGGGCTTCGAAGAATAGGAACGTTTCGGGCTTTGAACTGAATGTGGGCGGTAGAATTATCGATTAACAGAGTCATACACCACAGAAAGAATTCCCTCGGCCATTCGTGGCTATTAACTACAAACCTGCCAATGCTATGTAAGTAATCCATTCTAATTTCGGATATTATCTCGATACTTTTTGTTTGAAGATTTTAGATTTTTAGATTTAGAAATACAGCGCGAAAACAGGCCCTTCGGCCCACCGTGTCCTCGCCGACCGGCGATCCCTGCACATTAACATTATCCTACACCCACTGTGGCAATTTTTGCAACAGTTTTACATTTGCCCAGCCAATTAACCTACAAACCTGTACGTCTTTGGATTGTGGGAAGAAACCGAAGATCTCGGAGAAAACCCACGCAGGTCACGGGGAGAACGTACAAACTCCGTACAGCTGCGCCACCGTGCCGCCAAGATGTCAAGCAGAGCAGCGAGTTCTAACCATCTCTGCAATAGACAATAGGTGCAGGAGGAGGCCATTCGGCCCTTCGAGCCAGCACCGTCATTCAATGTGGTCATGGCTGATCATTCTCAATCAGTACCCCGTTCCTGCCTTCTCCCCATACCCCCTGACTCCGCTATCCATGATAAAGAGAACAGATTCCCTCTGAATCGTTCACCCTTCACTCTCGTCTCACGTATAAATGTTGATATCTCCATTATTGTTCCCGCATAGTCTCATGCGCTTCAAGGATTTATTTGAATTGAATTGAATTGAATAAATTTTATTAGCCGTGTATGTATACATACAAGGAATTTGCCTTGGTGCTTTGCTCGCAAGTAACAACACGACAGACAGTAAACAATTAAGAATGGAACATAAAACATTAAAAAACATTATAGTTCAAACATGTGAAGAATTAAATAAAATACCAGAGCAAAACGAGGCTACAGATTTTTGGTTGTTGAGTAGAGCTACTGCTCCTGGAAAAAAGCTGTCTGGCTGTGGTGGTTTTGACAGTCCAGAGTTACCTTCCAGAGGGAAGTGCTTCGAAGAGTTTGTGGCCCGGGTGAGAGGGGTCAGAGATAATCTTGCCCGCTCGCTTCCTGGCCCTTGCAGTGTACAGTTCGTCAATGGGGGGGAAGGTTGCAGCCAACAACCTTCTCAGCTGTGCGAACGATCCGTTGCAGCCTCCGGATGTCGTGCTTGGTGGCTGAGCCAAACCAGACCATGATGGAGAAGGTGAGGGCAGACTCTATGCTGGCAGTATAGAATTGGACCATCATTGCCTGTGGCAGATTGTGTTTCCTCAGTTGCCGCAGGAAGTACATCCTCTGTTGGGCTTTTTGCGTGTGTCCCCCATTTAAGGTCCCTGGAGATGATGGTTCCAGGGAACTCAAATAACTCAACAGATGTGACTGTGTTGATGGTGAGTGGGGGGGAGGGAGGGGAGCTCTCAATAAGTCTACAATTAGTTCCACTGTCTTAAGAGCATTGAGCTATAGGTTATTGCAATGGCATCAGGACGCCAGCTGTGTCACTTCCCCTCTGTAGGCAGATTCCTCCCCATCCTGGATCAGTCCAATCAGGGTAGTGTCATCCGCAAACTTGAGAAGCTCGACAGAGGAGTCTGTGGAGGTGCAGTCATTTGGTGTAGAGAGAGTAAAGGAGAGGTGCTCCTATGCTGAGGGTCTGCGGGTCCGAGATGTGCTTTCCCAGCCTCACATGCTGCTTCCTGTCCGTCAGGAAGTTGATGATCCACTGACAGAGGGGTTCAGGCACAGTCAGCTGGGAGAGTTTGTAGTGTAGTAGCTCTGGCACAATGGTATTAAATGTAGAGCTAAAATCCACAAACAAAATCCTTGCATTGGGCCGCTGGCGGTCTAGTTCCTGGAGGATGTAGTGCAGGCCTAGGTTGACTGCATCATCCACTGATCTATTGGCCCGGTATGCAAACTGCAGGGGGTCCAGCAGGGGGTTTGTGATATTTTTCCAGTCTTTCCAGTCTCCCCTCTTATGTGAAGTGCTCCGTCGCAGACCACAGCGTGGGGATAGCTCGCTGTACCCTCGCCAGTGCCATTCCGTCCCCGTTGCAGCTTTGTGAACGCAGCCACACAGGTCCCAGGCCCTGGCCAACCGAATCTTACTCAGAGCTGTGCCATAACTGCCCGCCTCATGTCCTACGCACAGTTTAAATGGCCAAAGGCAGGACTCTAGCGTACATCTTCGAGCCTATTATCTGTCCCCATGCAGACCATTAATAGACGTGACATGCAGCAAAGTTCCCAGTCTCGTTTACTGTCGTAAACACTAGTCGCAAGTTCCCAATCTAAAAATAACTTTCGCCGGCCACCCTCTGCTTACTTTTGCCAAACCAATTTCGTAAAAATGTTGCCGAATTCACTTGGATCCTAAGGGCGCCTATGCTTTAGATCAAGGATGTTGTCAAACAACTAATCGAAGACTGCAGGGATATTATTGGTAATGCACTCGAACAGCTTAAAATAATCAAGCGAAGGAGCGGAGGTTGATAAAATAATGAGGGGCGTAGAGGATGTGGATGGCCCCGGTCTTCAAAGAGGAAGGAGTCGGCTGGAGCACAGATGAATGGCACAGATAGGGCATTTAAAGTGAGAAGCAAAGGTTTTAAAGGACCGTATTTTTCACACGGAAGGTGATGGGATATGGAATGATTAACCAGCGGATATGATAGAGGCGGGTACAATTACATCGTTTAAGAGATTTGGATATGTACATGGGCAGGAAGGGTTGTGGAGGGTGTGAGCCTAACAGAGACAAACGGCACCAACTCAGATAGTTACTTTGGGCGGCATAGACGTGTTGGACCGAATGGTCTGTTGCCACCCTGTATAAGTGTACCAAACAGCCTATAAACCAACAGGACTTCGATGCAAACCGCAGGTTTCACCAAAGATCCCTGCAGATCACCACTGGTCACAGACTATCTAGCCATAATAGCATCTTTCCACGACTACTCTCTACCTTCAATGGGTAAACCATCCTACCAAACCGCGCGGGACCCATGTACCTTAATCTTCTGGATGAGCCTGCCATGAGGGATGTCATCAAAGACCTTAGTCCACTCCACGTAGATAACATTTACCGCCCCACCTCCATCAATCACCTCGTCACCTTTTCAAAAACGTCGGTCAAGTTTGCAGGACATAACTTGCCGACTCTCACTAATTCACCCATTCTCTTCCAAATTAGACTAAATCCTATCCCAAAGAATCCTCCTCGCCAGCTTCCATTCCACTGACGTAAGGATCACCGGCCTGTAATTCCATGGATTATCTCCACTTCTCTTCATTAACAAAGGAACGACATTGGCTCTTCTGCAGTCCTCTGGTATCTCGCCACTGGCTCGAGTGGGTGTAAATATTTTCGTCAAGGAATTTGCAATCTTCTCTCTTACCTTTCCCGATAACCTGGGATAGATTTCCATCTGGGTTCTCGAGTCCTTAATCGACCTCGTTCTTAATCTCAAATGTTCTCGCAATATTAGAATACGCCTGCTATTATATCATTATCCCCCACGTCTTTCTTCTTGGAAAGAGCACCAACTGCCATGAAACAAGACAAAAATACCGGTCCCTAGATCATCAACTCGCTAAATTTCAATAAACTTTGCTATCAATATTCCCTTTACCCAAGGACGATAATGGAATGGAATAAGTTACCGCCTAACACATGCGCTGCTCCGGATGTTAAGTCATTTAAAAAGGGGATTGAGCAAATAGATCTCCTCAACTTGGTCAAAAAGGCCCACTTCAAAATGTAATCACGACTCTACTCACTCCGCCCTGCGCGAGACAACTACTTATGAGGTGTTGGCGCAGTAATCAACCAGAACCAGTAAATACAGTTGCAATGTAAGGATTTAATACCTCGCCCACATTCTCCGACTCAAAAAAAATCCTTCCTTATCGTTGAATGGCCCTACCTTCTCCCTTTGTTTTAATGTAGTGTAGTTAGCAATTCATAGCCTTTGAGGTAAATATAGATACCTAATTATTCTGTAAAGGTATATCTTGTGTTTCGATTAGAGTGTTTGAATGTAGGTTATCTACGAGAACTTCCACGTGTCAATAATGTCCGTATCTACTTGTATCCCTCTTTTCCTCGTCCCTAGTAGCCTTTAGATCGCAAGTAGAAAGCGGCATATGTCAGCTTGACCTCCATCTGCCACACGTTTACCTTCAAGTAGTTCTGCTGCAACCCGTGTTTCTTTAACAATAATTGAATGTAATGTAATTTTGACCGGTAACCAGAGAATAACGTAAACGTTACTTTGGAAATTGACAGAGATGGGGAGATGCCTTAGAAAAAAAGCTGGCTGGGGAGAAATGTTTCCATTTACCCTCCCGGCAGTAAACAGACACAATTGTGTCGTTGGAACACATGCTGCTAAATTCATCCCAGATGACCATTGAAATTGAGAAGCAATTATTTATGCAATGGTACTCTATTAAGGAATGTAACATGCGGACTTTAGTATTCTTGTTTATGACTATTGTAGGCTGCGGGTTAATGACTACAAATTATACTTGTGGTGTAACAACCTGGGTTATCGCACTCCAGGATTATTATGACAACACCGCATCGACATATGGTTAGCCAAAGTAAAGTTGTATCTAAACAAGACGCGCAGTGTGCTGCAGTAACCATGTTTATTGACTACAAGGTTGGTGGGCGATGTCGGAACCATTTGCATGCTCAGCTGTGACCGTACGAATAAGCCGGCGCCGGTGCCAACTGTTTGGAAACTTCTAATTTATTGAGATCTAATCTTTTATCATCTGCGCACCATCATTGCAATCTTCCAGTAGCAAAACTCAATCAACCTAATCACGATGCCAGGGACAAACATAGCAGTCTAGCAGGGTGCTCGGCTAATCTCATATGTCATCGTCTATTATTCAATGGGTTTGATTACTGTTTTACAAAGCTCACGGTTACAATAATTCTAAATCGTAATCATGGCCCTGCTTTGAATTAGTCTTGGTTCCTTATGGTGATTTTATCCCTTTCCCAGCTCTCCACCACGGCCATTTTAATAGGATTAAGATCGTTTTCCTTGGCCTAGATTTTAAAAAATAACAGCGTCGTGTCAGCTCAAGAATTGCACCCGAGCACAAGCCAATGTATCGTATCATAAACGTCCTTACACGATTCACGCTGCAATCTGTCCCCTCTAGGCGTTTTTGAATTGCAAAGTAATTCTAGTGTTTCCACCCAACTTTCTGTGGGATTATTTTGCTAGTCGCTGTCAATTCTCCGGGTGATTTTGTAAATGTTAATTAATTGATGTGGAAGTGTATAAACAATTTCGGAGTCGAAGTGCGTTGCCAGGTATTTTTCATAGAACACAACCGCCGCTATATTCTTAATCAGCTTGGAACTGAAGTAGATAACTGTGTCCGGCTTGCTCAGGTGTAACAGCGTGCTTATGAGTGGCTGGAATTGGCGTGGGTCATAGACGATATCCGAGCCAATGATAACATCATACTTAGAGGCAGACTGGTCGTGTGAATGGTCCCATTGGAGGGCGCTAACCTTTGTTCGCACTATGAGTTCGGAGGGGATGTTACTGTTCACGTTGTACACAATCTGATTCAGGACGTTCGGCCGATCTGTCAATGTTACCTCTCCACCTGCGAAATCAACAGGAACATAAAAGCGACACGTCCTTAGATTAACGAATGGGACACGGATGCATATTACGCTTTAGCTACTGAGAAACCCCACACGCCATCTCCACCCCCGTCTCCGAGAGGTTACAACACTCATACGCACATTGTTGGAGTACAGAAAACAGTTGGGCAGGCACGGGGATAGAGAAGGTGCAGAATGATATCGGTGAAATATTCAGGCAGGGGGGGGGGGGGGGGATAGATTAGGTTGGCACCATGCTGGGTTGTGCCGGTGCGTACGCCTCAGTGCCTTTGTAATTCCGCCCCACAGAATCGTGGAGACGGACATTGTATACATACATTCAAGATAGAGATTGGCTGAAAATTGGACCATAAAGGGGATTAAGGTGCATGACGCTAGAGCGATAATTGGATCAGTCATAATCTTACTGATTGTAGATCATCAGCCATGATCACAGTGAATGCGGTGCTGGCTCGAAGGGCCAAATGGCCTCCTCCTGCACCTATTTTCTATGTTTCTAGAGTCTGGTTTAAACCGAAGATAGACACAAAAAGCTGGAGTAACTCAGTGGAACAGTCTTCAGACTGTTAAACTAAGTACGTGTTCCATGTCCTACATTCTTTGCAAAGTCACGTGTCTAGTTAAAGTCCTCTTAAAACCTACTATCTTATCTGTTTTTACCACCAACCCGCGCTGTATGAATCTACCACTCGCTATAAAAACGTGGTCCCGCAGATTCGATTCAAACTTGCTCTCTCTGAACTTAACGCTCTTCTCTCTCGCATTTGGCATCTGCCATAACGCTCTGCAGCGTTAATTGTCTATGCATCTCATAACAACAAGCGCATTAAACGGCATCTCTTCAAAGAACGAAGGTATTTATTCACAAAATGCTGGAGTAACTCAGCAGGTCCGACAGCATCTCGGGAGAGAAGGAATGGGTGACGAGATCCTGCCCGAGATGCTGCCTGACCTGCTGAGTTACTCCAGCACTTTGTGAATAAATACCTTCGATTTGTACCAGCATCTGCAGTTATTTTCTTATTCTCTTCAAATAACGTTTGCAAATCAAGACATTCCAAATCAACGTCCTTTCTGACACCGGTAGAAATAAACTCTGTTCAGTTATTTAACCAATGGTCGCCTCATTAAAATCTGATAAACATAAAAAGCTGGAGTAACCTCGCCGTTCAGGCAGCATCTCTGGAGAGAAAGAATGGGTGACGTTTCGGGTCGAGACCCTTCTTCAGTCTGAGAGTCAGGGGAAAGGGAAACAAGAGATATGGATGGGGATGTAGAGAGATATAGAACAAATGAATGAAAGATATGCAAAAAAAAGTAGAGACGATAAAGGAAACAGGCCAATGTTAGCTGTGCGTTAGATGAGAACGAGTTACAAACAATGAGACTCAAAAAGACGACTTTGAAGCTGGCACGACCTGGGTGCGGGATGGATGGAGATAGAGAGGGGAATGCAGGGGTTACTTGAAGTTAGATAAATCAATATTCATACCACTGGGTTGCAAGCTGCCTAAGCGAAATATGAGATGTTGTTGTTCCTGCAATTTGGGTTTGGCCTCACTCTGACAATGGAGGAGGTCCAAGACAGGAAGACCAGTGTGGGCAGTTGCTTGGTAAATGGAGCATAACGTTGGTTAAACGTGCGATTGTCAAAGTTGGAAGGAGGAAGAGAAGGAAAAAGCCATGTCCTACATTGAGAGATTACAGAGCTCAGAGCTGCAGGAGAAACGCAGTGGTGAAATAGTTAACGAAATATTACAGTTTGCTGTAAGATAACTGGGTATATAAACAGGGAGGTTATGTTTCTGTTATTGCCAGACAATATTTGCGATCCTGGTTCCGCAATTTGGGAAATTGTGCTCGCAAGTTGAAGGCGGTTCAATTATGGTTTACGAGCGCCCTACGTTTAAGGTAGCGCCCCATTTGAGGCTGAGACGAGAACGCGTTATTTTTTTCCCCGAAAATCTGTGATGAACGCAGATTATTTGACTTGTATTAACGTATGCTTTTGTAGATTTATGATAGACAGGAAGGTGAAAGATTACAGTGTTTACTCCTGAAGGGTGTGGGTCAAAGAATGTCAAATGTGGCAAGCGCATGTGGATAGAGGGAGTACAGAGAAGGTTCACCAGATTGATTCCTGGGATGGCAGGACTTTCATATGAAGAAAGACTGGATAGACTCGGCTTGTACTCGCTGGAATTTAGAAGATTGAGGGGGGATCTTATAGAAACTTACAAAATTCTTAAGGGGTTGGACAGGCTAGATGCAGGAAGATTGTTCCTGATGTTGGGGAAGTCCAGAACAAGGGGTCACAGTTTAAGGATAAGAGGGAAGTCTTTTAGGACCGAGATGAGAACGTTTTTTTTCACACAGAGAGTGGTGAATCTGTGGAATTCTCTGCCACAGAAGGTAGTTGAGGCCAGTTCATTGGCTATATTTAAGAGGGAGTTAGATGTGGCCCTTGTGGCTAAAGGGATCAGGGGGTATGGAGAGAAGGCAGGTACGGGATGCGGAGTTGGATGATCAGCCATGATCATATTGAATGGCGGTGCAGGCTCGAAGGGCCGAATGGCATACTCCTGCACCTATTTTCTATGTTTCTATGTTTCTATGATATCTTGGTGGTCACTATGTGTAGAGAGGAACTGCTGATGCTGGTTGAAATCGAAGATAGACTGAAGAAGGGTCTCGAGCCGAAACGCCACCCATTCCTTTTCTCCAGAGATGCTGTCTGACCCGCTGAGTTACTCCAGTTTTTTGTGATCACCATGATGAGTTGGGCCCATGTTGAGTTGTTGTGCTCTATGACTCCACGTCGCATAATTGTTATGTCTCTTCTACCAACCGACATAATGCCTGGAAAGAGCAAATACGTTCTCTGATAGTGCAATGTAGGTTTCCACTCACCCAAGAGGCTGGCAAGAATTCCCACGAGCCCAGTGCCAGATCCCAGCTCAATCACCTTCTTCCCAGTAAAGTTGATGCACGTTTTCTCAAAATACCGGCAGAGAACGATCCCCTGAACAAATGCACGGATAAAATAAAATTTGGAATTATTTGCACTATATATCTCCCCTTTGTTTCTGTAATCCAATTCTAGTTGCACGGGGCATAAAGGTTTCATTAACTCAACCCGCACACAATTTAACACTGACATTTTCTCCCGTGCAAGGTAAATCAATTGCGTGACTCATAACTAGAATGCTTTGTACATGAGCCTAAAATTCTGCCCTGCTGTTAACAGAATCGTTTTTCCACTCACTGCTGTGAATTTTGCAAACATGTTTCTTTGGTTGTTTGGATGATTTTGTATTTCAACCCAATCGTGCAATTATGAGGTTGCCACTACTCGTTGATTGCAATCTTATTTTCAATAGAAGTTTGACATTAACACATTAACATTAACAGCATTCTAACCAGTCGTAAACATGATATTGGGGTCGGCGAGATGTAAATCGAAAGTGGCAACAGTCGAATGTTTCAATTTCCTGAGCCTGCATATAACCGAATAATTTGTCCTGGAACAACCACGTTGAAACTCCGATCAATAAAACAAACTAGCGCCTCTGCTTTCTCGGGCGACTCGGGCATATCATATATCATATCATATCATATGATATCATATATATACAGCCGGAAACAGGCCTTTTCGGCCCACCAAGTCCGTGCCGCCCAGCGATCCCCGTACACTAACACTATCCTACACCCACTAGGGACAATTTTTACATTTACCCAGCCAATTAACCTACATATCTGCACGTCTTTGGAGTGTGGGAGGAAACCGAAGATCTCGGAGAAAATCCACGCAGGTCACGGGGAGAACGTACAAACTCCTTACAGTGCAGCACCCGTAGTCAGGATCGAACCTGAGTCTCCGGCGCTGCATTCGCTGTAAAGCAGCAACTCTACCGCTGCGCTACCGTGCCGCCAACAACTCCTACTAACTTCTACAGATGCACGGGGAAAAAAAACATATTTTCGGGTTACACCACGGCTTGGTTCGGGAAAGTCTCTGCCGAAGAACGCAAGCAATTGCAAATAGTTGTAGATGTAGCCCATACACAGAGCTGGCTCCCCACAATCGGCACTTCACGATGCCTCAGAAATGTAGCCAGTAGAATCAATGATTCACAATGCAGTCATCCCATCTCCTTCCCTCTTCCATCGGGTAGAAGATACAAAAGCTTGAAACCACATACCAACTATTTCAAGAACAGCTTCTTTCCCTCCGTTTGCAGACTACTGAACATAACTTAAAGTGTAGTCCCGATCTCTCAACCTACCTCATTGCGGACTTTGGACTTTTTCTGCCGAACAATAAATTGTACATGTAGCCCAGCCCAATACACAGACCACCCTCACCCCCGTCGACTCCATCTACACTTCACGATGCCTCTTGGATTTGGACATTTAATCAATAAAACAATTACTGTACTCCACAGTAATTAGGTGTTCTTTATTCTTCCATCGATTAGAATATAAAAAAGCTTGGAAGCAAGTACCAACAGATTGTGAAAATGCTGGAGTAACTCAGCGGGACAGGCAGCATCTCCGGAGAGAAGGAATGGGTGACATTTCGGGTCGAGACCATTCTTCAGACTTGTTTGAGAAACAGCTTCGTCCTCCACGAGTTTATCAATTTACTGAACATAGAGTGTAGTAGGATGTAACCCCGATCTCCCGACCTCATTACAGTCTTGGGCTTTTTTTTCTGCAACGGTAAAGCTACACTGCTGTGAAACCGGTATGTTTCCCCTTGTATTATGTGTTGTACATGTGTTTAGGTTGATGGCTCCATTTGACTGGATTGCACACATACAGAAGCTTTTTACAGTTTCTCGGCACACGTGACAATAATAAGCCTAGGACGAACCTACAACAACATGGTTGGAACGTTGTACTTACAGCGTCCCAGATAATCGCTGGTATGGTAAAGTGTTTGAAATCTTGGGTGATCTTCAGTTCGTACCCGCAAAATTGATAGAGTTGTTGCTGATTTTTGAAAAGCTCCTTAGATTCGGAACTAATTGAGTGCTCCATTTGCTGCGTGGTTGGTCTCTATTTTCTCGGCCAACTCTCCGGGTGTTTATGTCGAAGCAATGTTACCGCCTTCCTTCCCCGTCCGCTTGTAAGAAGTTCAATCTTGAGACTCGGGTGGGGTTGACATTCAGTGGAAGAACAAAAAAATGCAAGCAGTTACTTGGAAGGCTGAAATCGTATTTTAATTTACTCTCGCACATAGCTGCGAGAGAGGGGGGCAAATGAGGCAGATACGATGCCAACATTTAAAAGAAGGTACATGGGCCAAACGCGGGCAAATGTGAAAGGCTTGGATATAGTGGATGTGGAGAAGATGTTTCCACTAGTGGGAGAGTGTTGGACCCGAAGTCATAGCCTCAGAATCAAAGGACGTTCCTTTAGGGAGACGAGGAGGAATTTCTGTGGCGCATAGATCTTAACGATAGTTCTTGTAACTTAAAGGATTTTCGTTAAGAATCCGTTGCAATGAAAACAATAAACCATCTGTTTCAGAAGCAACGTTACCGTCCAAGCAATGTGTAGAAATAGCGAGGGACGTTGGTGTTCATAAGTTTCAAGTGTAACCAGAAAATTTACCGTCTACCTTACCGTTCAAGACGCTCCGCCTTCCATGGAATCGTCGTTCTGAACCCACCGGCTGCAAACTATGTTTGTCTCAAGCTGTCTCGGTGAACATTAGGTTCAATGTTAACTGGCCACGGCGGTTTAGGATTGCAACACCCTCGCCTTGGCAGAATTGTTATGAAGTTAAATATTCAGTCCACGGTCATATGCGGTTTCTAGGGTCCAGAGAACTCTCTTCACTCGGTGTCCCGTGCAGTACTTGTACACTGGGACAGAGTACGTCCAGTTCTCTCCAATGTTGGCAACTCATTCGAGGAGTTTCGTTGTTGTTGTTTTGAATCCTTGCCTACATTTAGAATCCCCCATGCATGAAGGAATTAAACCGGGGGGGGGGGGGGGGGGGGAGCGGAGCGGAGGAAGGTCAATAGAAACGATCCCGTTGTGTTTTTTTTGGTTTTCAGTTGAGTTTTCACATGAACTGACCTGACACAGTGTCCCATGTGAAAAGAAGTTAAAGCATAGTTGCGGCCTCGCACGAGAAGGGGGGGGGGGGGGGGGGACCTTTGCGAATATTATCTTGAAAGCCATTGGGATATGACAGAAAACAATGTGGAATGGAATAAATAGACGTTAAGCCAAAATGAATTAAGTTTATTTTCAGTTTGTTCACTGGCCAAGGTTGAAGATTTCAACAGTTGGCAAGTAGGAATGAGAACCTGCAGTTCGAGTACTATGTCCGCGGACTAGAATTCAAACTTTGTCTTTGAATAAAATTAATGTAATAAATCTAGGGAGATGCTGTTGAAGAGCGAAAGTGTCCGAGCTTGCAATGGTACGAAGGTTCGCAACGTCACATTATTAATGGGAGATGATTGTTGTCAATTGAACTTGAGCGCTCAATAAACCTCAGCAAACGGATATATTTTCGAACAACTAATTATTTGTATTAATCCCGACTACAAATAATTCATGCAATGGATATCTTCGAACTAAAGTTATTAACTCTTAAGTTAAATTATTATTATGTAGTTACAAAAACTACTTCACTATTGCGTAGTTTCAAACACTCCTCAAGATATACCTCCTCTCTCCAACGAGAGTACTGCAACATCCTCTCTCGCTGCTCCCCCCAATGTGCTACATCTCTCTACATCACCGTCTATACCTCTCGTTTCCCTTTCCCCGGCTCAGTCTGAAGCTCGATCCGGAACGTCACCTATCCCTTGGGCTGTCCCGCTGAGTTACTCCGGCATTTTGTGTCTACAGTTCCTTTCCACATACGTCTTTAACTCTTTAGTTACGCCGTATCTTATATTATATTTTACGGGACTTGTCTCTTCCGCTGTGCCAACACCACTTCACTCTCAAGTCCTCGATGACAGTATTTAAAAGACATTCGGCCAGATACATGGATAAGAAATAGTTTTGGAAGAATATGGACCAAATGGATGCAAATGGGACCAGCTCAATTAGGCACGTTGGTGCCATAGACATGTTGGCCTGTTATCAAATGGCCTGTTATCTGTGTGATTTTACTCTGTGACCCCAAGAACTGATCCTTACATTTACATTTTAATGTGGCCAAGAAAGACACATTTATTCTGACCACCTCTCTTCCAGTTGATAACCGGTCCTTTATCCATTTGGAGCCGCCATTCCCGATACCGTGAGCTCTTGCCTCATGAACCAAATCACTGTCTCTCACCCTGACAAGATTTGGACAGCTGGAGGCTGCTCGGGACTGGCAGATGCTGGTGGATGTGGACCAAGGGCTTACAGTTCCATCAGAGATAGCCATCGCCAACTTGAGGCCTGATCTTGTCCTCTGGTCCAACTCTCAGCGCATGGTGTATTTTGTGGAGCTCACAGTCCCTTGGGAGGATGCTGTGCAGGAAGCCTTTGAAAGAAAGAAACTGCGTTACACAGAGCTTGCAGCGGAGGCAGAACAGCGGGGCTGGAGAGCAAAGATCTGCCCGGTAGAAGCCAGAGCCATTGGCTACTCCGCTCTGCCATCCGTGATGTTTCCTTGATAGCCTGGCGTAGGGCTTGTCCGCTGGTCCTTCATCAGTCTTATGGTAGATGTTGCCACAAATCCTCGACATCCAAGCCCTACGCCAGGCTATCAAGGAAACGTCACGGGTGGCAGAGCGGAGTAGCCAATGGCTCTGGCTGAAGAGGAAATACCCCATCTGGTCTCCCAAATAAGCCGGCTAGGCAGATGCAGAGGGGGGTGGTTCTGGGACGCCAAAATGCACTGCTGGCTCAGTCGTGGGTCCAATCAGCGAAACGTCGATGAAAGTAGGTGCCCACTTGATAACCCGAATGACGTGTCTGCCCAGCCTTTCTCAACATCAGAGGAGCATAGGTGAGTGCATAAGCCTCCCATCACCACCGGGAGCAAGTTGACATTTGGCACTTTGGATTTCTAACATCTTGTCCTGTGTATTTGGAAACAGGCACATTGGTGCCATGGACATGTTGGCCTGTTATCAAGTGGCCTGTTATCTGTGTGGTTTTACTCTGTGACCCCAAGAACTGATCCTTACAGTTACATTTTAATGAGGCCAAGAAAGACACATTTATTCTGACCATCTCTCTTCCAGTTGATAACCGGTCCTCTATCCATGTGGAGCCTCATGAACCAAATCACTGTCTCTCACCCTTATCCGACCTTGTGATTCTCTAACGAAGCAGAATGTCGCGTATCAGGCGGTAAGTAAGCTCCCTGAAGCACTTTAGAATGATGCTACCTGAACGGGAACATATAAATGTTCGTTGGTTCTCTCCAAACCCCTTCCATCCCAAGACGTGGGGGGCTCAATTAGACTCTCTGCAGAGCTGTCGTGTTTCACAACCAATGAGCTACATCGGCGTGGTATGTGCTGTGACTGAAAAAGCGAAGCAGACCGCCTCGGCTGTGCAAACCACAACCCGAGGACGAGCTGATAATATCAGAAGGCAGGGGTGGTCTGGGTTTTACAACTTCTGCCTAATATAGTACTTCTGGCGGTGTGGCGCTCTTACGCCGTAGTACCTGGTGTGTTGGGCTCAGTTTTGGGCTCTGACGTCTAGACTGGGATTTGAATCAAAACACTCCACCTCAGATGGCGTTGGACTTGCACCTGCATGAGCAGAGTTGAGAGATGCCCTGGAGTGGACCAGTGAAACCAATGAGGCTGAATAGCCCGTCACTCTAATGATAAAATTCCTCGTAATCTCTTCGTCCATTCCATTTCCCACACTGTTCCCCGTCAAATTACTAACTCAGTACTGATTTCGCACTCATTTCTCCTGTGGCTATTCCTTGACCCTTCGCCATCGTGCATTATAGTGAAATGGGGATATAGGGAATAATGGAGACGCAGTGTGGAATAGAGAGGTATAACGTAGTACAACGGAGAGGTATTGGAGAGCATAATAGGGATACGACATAGACTAATACAGAGAGAGAGGTACATGGTAATAAATGTGCCTTTCTAAATGCACTGATCCCTGATTCGATTCCCACCCCTTATAGCCCAAATTTCCGTTACATTGAACGCAGAGCCCCAGTGGTGCGCTCCCCTAAACGCAATGAGCCCCAGTGGTGCGCTCCCCTAAACACACTGAGCCCCAGTGGTGCGCTCCCCTAAACGCATCGGGCCCCAGTGGTGCGCTCCCCTAAACGCACTGAGCCCCAGTCGTGCGCTCCCCTAAATGCACTGAACCCCAGTGGTGCGCTCCGCTAAATTCACTGAGCCCCAGTCGTGCGCTCCCCTAAACGCAATGGGCCCCAGTGGTGCCTCCCCTAAAACACCGCCCCAGTCCCCACTCGTGCCCTAGTTAATGCGCTCCGCTAAACGCACTGAGCCAGTTGGTGCGTTCCCCTGAATGCACTGTGGGGTGAGAGGAGTGGGGATTTAAACGTCCACGGTTGCAGAGACAATACTCCGTGCCCTGTACAACTTCAGACCTTGCTACCAAATTCAAAGGCCAACATGTCACCTGATGGCCATAGCCGCGCCGGACCTACTGGTCATTATCTTGGATCTGATTTTGAGACAGATTCCAATCATCTGCAGCATGCGGTTTGTGAGGTACATTCCCACGTGTAACGTGAACGGTGTCCCGTTTCTGGCTGTCACGGTCTGGTTCACCCTCAGCTTCACCTTTGGCCGAATTGTAGCCATTTGCTGCTAAATCTCTGTTTTCTCCCGACACAACAGCGGCTGCTGGGCTGGGAAGGGTGGCGGCGCTCAGAGGCGTAAAGAATGTCTTTTGGTATTTCATGTACACGCCTTGGCATAGATTAGCGAATTCTCCTTGGTTTTGCCATGCCTTGACGTCAATTGCTTGGGGAACGATTGAGTTCTTGCATTATATGCCTGTGTCCCGTTTGTCCAGTTCTGCTCTTCAACGCTTTCACAGTCAGGCACATTTCAATGGCCAGCAGATGGCGCAGACTGACGGGGAGGTCGGCCAGAGACCAGGAGATGGATAACAGGAGGAAATCCGTGATATTGTTGTTTGTCATCTCGGGAAACTTCATCTCACTGCGGTCACTGTATTCAATATGGAAGCGATTGTGGAATTTGAAGTATGATCTTGTCTTTACATCCACCTTTGTCTAATAAATTGGATTAACTATCCAGCTTCAGAGACACAGACTACGTTTCGAGCTCATTGACTCGGTGGGTGACGTGTCCACTTACTCAATGTTGAAAAATACTTAAACGTCGATATTTTGTATAGTGATACTAGCATTGCCATTTCCATATATCCCCACCTCTTTATACGGACATTAGTGATAGGAAGCGAGGGAACCTCTTCCCCATAGAATGGGAAGTGAAGTAAAGAGATATAGAATAAATGAATGAAGGATATGCAAAAAAAAAGTAACGATGATAAAGAAATCAAGCCATGGTTAGCTGTGTTTCTCCCGAAACGTCACCCATTCATTCCCTCCAGAGGTGCTGCCTGCCCCGCTGAGTTTCCCCAGCATTTTGTGTCTATCTTCGGTTTAAACCGGCATCTACACATTGGGACTGTAGGACTGCTTGCGGCAGCGAGAAGTTTCCATTCTCCGCGAGTCATATGAAGCACCGGGTTTCCGTTAGTTACATCTTCAGAGTCCCGAGGACGATGTGCTCAGAAATCTGGTGCTCAGCGCATGATCACGTGTAGAGGGCTTGTGTTGGCATGGCCCTGAATTCTCTTGTCCACTTCCCTCTGCTTAGCTGACAGCAATTGCAGGAGCATATTTCTGCCTCAATTGTGTTCATCTCCATTGTGGAGGCGGGTTAACCTGTGAACTGCCTCTCCAGGGCCAGGTCAGAAAACGATCAGGTTAGAATCGTTTATCAAAACGTTTCTTCTGCCGAGACCCTTCTTCAGATGGTCATAGAGTAGGTAGAAGATTATAATGGCCATGATAATGCTAGCGGATTAGAGAGTGATAGCTGTCAGGCATTAAGGAGTGATTGACTTCAGATGTCTCGATTCCTTAACGTAGGGTGCGTCATCAGTTACCCGAATTCTTCATAGATTATTGTTGTAAGTGCTGTCAAAATGCCGACTCTGGTGGGACTCGAACCCACAACCTTTGAATTACTAGACGATGCATCAGTAGAAGTCCAACACGCTATCCATTGCGCTACAGAGCCTACACTTACCAATACTGGATAAAGTTACTGTTGAGCCCAAGGTGTTTTGTCTAGCACCAACTTGCGTTCACGGACTCTCATTATTTCTCCGAATAACCCACGAAACCAGTCCCACCAGCAGCGGAATTCTCAGTGAAGATTTGCCAGCAATCAGATGGCACGAATTAATGGTTATGTAATTTCGTGAAAGGCCCGTGAGCAGCGGTCCGCTGTCAGCACCCTGTCGACTATCACGCTGTGACGGAAAAACTGACAATCTTTTCAAATGCCGCAAGGAAGTAAATAGAACCAATAATACTACGGTCATCTGAATTTCACCAACTCAGCGGGACGGGCAGCACCTCTGGAGAGAAGGAATAGGTGACGTTTCGGAACTAGACCTTTAATCAGACTGAGTCAGGGGAGAGGGAGACACCGAGATAGACAATAGACAATAGGTGTAGGAGGAGGCCATTCGGCCCTTCGAGCCAGCACCGCCATTCAATGTGATCATGACTGATCATTCTCAATCAGTACCCCGTTCCTGCCTTCTCCCCATACCCCCTGACTCCGCTATCCTTAAGAGCTCTATCTAGCTCTCTCTTGAATGCATTCGGAGAAGTGGCCTCCACTGCCTTCTGAGGCAGAGAATTCCACAGATTCACAACTCTCTGACTGAAAAAGTTTTTCCTCATCTCAGTTCTAAATGGCCTACCCCTTATTCTTAAACTGTGGCCCCTTGTTCTGGACTCCCCCAACAATGGGAACATGTTTCCTGCCTCTAACGTGTCCAACCACTTAATAATCTTATACGTTTCGATAAGATCCCCTCTCATCCTTCTAAATTCCAGTGTATACAAGCCTAGTCGCTCCAGTCTTTCAACATATGACAGTCCCGCCATTCCGGGAATTAACCTAGTAAACCTACGCTGCACGCCCTCAATAGCAAGAATATCCTTCCTCAAATTTGGAGACCAAAACTGCACACAGTACTCCAGGTGCGGTCTCACTAGGGCCCTGTACAACTGCAGAACGTCGTGTTGGGAGCGGCAATAGATAGAACGGCTATAAATCTTCCACAAGAAAGTGTTTAGATTACAAGGCGTAACTAGCTGGAGGAAAGGTAAACATAGGATACTGTCAACCAGGCTGAGCGAAATTACACTGATGAGGAAATGAGCTGTGTTTATTGCACGCATTTGTCAGGGAAATGGGCGAATGGGATTCTCATAAGAGGAAAGAGAAAGTTAAAGATAATACTGGGGGGGGGGGGGGGGACAAGGATGAAAGATTAGACAGCATTAGACATGACAATTAAACACTCTTGATCCTTGATCATTGATGAGCATGTAACCATTGTATCAGGAGTGTAAGAAGCCTGTAAGTACTGAGAAACTTTGGATTCTCTGAGTGCTTCCGATATATACTGTTCGGGCATTAAAAAAACGATTTGTTTGAAAACCCTCGACTGCTCTGCGAGATTTTCTGTCTGTGGTTGCCCGATCTGAGTCGTAATTATGAGGACGCCTGGGCCCCACGCGAAATCCAGATTCAGGCAAACACCCCCAACACCACACCTGCATAGCTCGACGTATAAGCTATCGGACACTGTATTCTTCACCTTCCCCTAGCCAATCCGCCTCCAACTGCCGAATATTTTGCGTTATGTGTTTCCACTTATGACCTCAACATCTCAACATCGCCTCTGCGTCTGCCTCTAATCGCCCAATAATCCCGCCCACCACATCGGGATTCACTTTTCACCTCGCATCCACGGTCTTTATCGGTCCTTACACCTCCTTATAGCGGCGGTTACCCTCTACTGCCTCAATCTGAATGCAGGATCTTCCCCGGATACGCCGATCGAACGCTGCCTCCAAAGATGCTGCTTCACCCAGTTAGTTTTTTCCAGCAGATTGTGTTTGGCCAATTCAAATCTATAATATCTATCGCGGCAAACGATATATTGCAAAGTCTCAATCCTGAAATTTGTACTAAATACTCTACGCATTTCGTGTAAATTTGTAAGATTGTGTGTGTGTCAGTGTGTGTGTGTGTGTGTGTATGTATTTTTGTGTACGTCTAAGTCAAGTCAAGTCAAATTTATTTGTCACATACACATACTCGATGTGCAGTGAAATGAAAGTGGCAATGCCTGCGGGTTGTGCACAAAAAGAATTACAGTTACAGCATATAAATAAAGTTAATAAGTTACTAAACATAGCACAAAATGTGTCGACAAAAATTTAGTCTCTGGGGTTATAAAAGTTGACTGTCCTGATGGCCTGTGGGAAGAAGCTCCGTCTCATCCTCTCCGTTTTCGCAGCGTGACAGCGGAGGCGTTTGCCTGATCGTAGCATCTGGAACAGTCCGTTACTGGGGTGGCAGGGGTCCCTCATGATCTTGCTTGCTCTGGATCTGCACCTCCTGATGTATAGGTCCTGCAGGGGGACGAGTGTAGTTCCCATGGTGCGTTCTGCCGAACGCACTACTCTCTGCAGGGCCATCCTGTCCTGGGCAGAGCTGTTCCCAAACCAGACTGTAATGTTGCCGGACAGGATGCTCTCTGCAGCCCCAGAGTAGAAGCAATGAAGGATCCTCAGCGACACTCTGAATTTCCTCAGTTGTCTAAGGTGGTAAAGGCGCTGCTTAGCCTTACCCACCAGTGCGGCAATGTGCGTTGCCCACGTCAGATCCTCTGCGATGCGGACTCCCAAGTATTTGAAACTGCTCACCCTATCCACAATAGACCCATTTATCTCGAGTGGCGTGTACGTCCTTGGATGTTTAGCCCTTCTGAAGTCCACAATCAGCTCCTTTGTTTTAGTGACATTCAAGAGGAGGCTATTGTCCTGACACCAGAGTGCCAGATCAGCCACCTCCTCGCTTCTCATCGTTGTTGGAGATCCGGCCCACCACCACAGTGTCATCAGCAAACTTGATGATGGAGTTTGAGCTGAACCTGGCCCCACAGTCATGTGTGCACAGGGAGTACAGTAGGGGGCTAAGGACGCAGCCCTGGGGGGATCCTATGTTCAGGGTGAGGGAGCTAGATGTGTGTTCCCCCATCCTGACCACTTGGGGCCTGGCAGTGAGAAAGTCCAGGACCCAGGCACACAGAGGGGTGCTAAGCCCCAGTTCCAGCAGCTTCTCAACCAGTCTGCTGGGGACTATTGTGTTGAATGCTGAACTGAAGTCAATGAACAGCATCCTCACATAGCCCCCCTGGCTGTCCAGATGAGAGAGAGCGGTGTGTAGAACCTGGGAGACCGCATCATCCGTGGACCTGTTCGGACGGTATGCGAACTGTAGTGGGTCCATGTTGCGAGGAAGTGTGTGTATGTGTGTGTATGTATGTGTGTGTGTGTCTATGTGTCAGTATGTTTGTGTGTATGTGTGTGTGTGTGTGTGTGTTTGTATGTGTGTTTGTGTGTATATATGTGTGTGTATGTGTGCGTGTGCCTGTCTATGTGCGTGTGTGTGTCTATGTGTGTGTATGTGTATGTGTGTCTGTGTGTGTCTATGTATGTGTGTGTGTGTGTGTGTCTGTGAGCGTGTGTGTGTGCGTGTGTGTGTGTATCTGTATATGTGTGTATGTGTATGTGTGTGTGTGTATGTGTGTGTGTGTGTGTGTCTGTGTGTGTCTACGTATGTGCGTGTGTGTGTCTCTGTGTGCGTGTGTATGTGTGCGTGTGTGTGTGTGTGTATCTGTATATGTGTGTATGTGTGTATGTGTATGTGAGTGTGTGTATCTGTATATGTCTGTATGTGTGTATGTGAGAGTGTGTGTGTGTGTGAGTATGTGTGCGTGTGCGTGTGTGTGCGTGTGCGTGTGCGCAGGAGGGGGGGGGGGGGGGAAGGTATGTGGAGACAGGAACGTGCTTGTCCATAGCGGTTTTCAGACGGAGCCTGGAGATATTGGATGTTGTCACTGTTTTGTTAGCGCTTATATAAACCCTAACTCGAAAACTCTTCTGCCTGTGGTGGTACAATATCGCGGCCTGGAGACCTGTCAGTCTAGCGCTGTGTGGAGGAGACAGCTAACTCAATAAAACGAAGCAATGACGTTGCGGGATATTTCACCGCGCTTTTTATCTGCTCTCTGAACTTGGACTGGGTCGCCGCGTAGATAAATGTATTGGTGCAGCAGCTGACGTTACTCAACAATCGTCCGACTTGTGCAAAGGTGTATTCAGCATCACTCGGTTCATATATTGTTCCAACGATCTGATAATAAATAAAATTCAAAACATACGTCAGCCACAGGAAGATGAAGCTGCCGGAGAGAGTCAGTAGTAAAACCACAGACCTCCTCCTGTTCTCCATCTCAGGGTCACTGCCGTTCTCCCCCTTGTTCTGACCCCTCAGCCCCCTGCGGACCCGACTGGCCACTAAAATATGCCGGACTGTCAGAGCGTTGAGCAGCAGGATTACAGAGAAGGGGAGGAATGGGGTTAAAATCGTATCGATCCAATCATATACTACCCAACCGGTTTCACTGAAATAACTTGGTTTTGGATTACAGAACCAAGGTGCGTTGTCGACAATCTTCTTCGGGCCGTAGGTAAAGTAGATGGGGATGTTTTTCAGACAGAGCAGAACGCCGGTTGTTGTGAGAACCGTAGCCGCAGTTTTCCCGGTGCAATATTTTGTTTTCAGCTTCTGGCAACAAATGGCGACAAACCGATCAAAGGTGAAAGTGACGGTGAACCAGACAGAAAGGTCTATAGCTACATATGTGAGCATGCGGCTAATACTGCATATCGGAGTCGTGTGCAGGAAACCCATGGGCAAATAATGATATTTAATCTGATAGAAAATAACTTCAAAAATAATAACCAGTAGATCCGACGCAGCCATGGCCACCAGGTAGCGAGTGGTGCAGGTGGAAAGGCCACATTTGCCCAGGGATAGGATCACAATCGCCACTAAGTTCACTGGAGAAAGAGAAGAGAACAGAGAATACAATTACTGACTGCATTTTTTTGCAGGCGAGCAGTATAATCAAACGCGAGTCACACCCTGGCCACTTCCCCATCTGGCAAAATGTTACAGAAGTGTGAAAACATGCACCTCCAGAATCAGGGACAGTTTTTTGCCAGCTGTTATCGGACAACTGAATCATCCTACCATAACCGGAGAGCAGTGCTGAACTACGATCTCTGATGACTCTCTGACTATCATTGATCGGACTTTGCTGGCTTTACCTTGCACTAAACGTCATTCCCTTATCATGTACCTATACACTGTAAATGGCTCGATTGTAAACATGCATTGTCTTTCTGCTGACTGGATAGCGCGCAACAAAAGATTTTCACTGTACCTCGGTGTGTGTGAGAATAAACTAAACTGACCTGAGGTCTGACCACGGTGTAGGTTTTATACACCAGTACTCAGTGGGAGAATAGTCAGGTCAGTGTTTGCGCATTGATAGGAACTTGATTTATCATCGAGCCGCCTCTTTTTGAGAGTGAAACGTGGAGTGCAATAGGGAGTTTGGCTTTTCTTGCTGAACAAACGTGAATAACGAGCTCCAGAAGATTGCAAGGATGTCTCAACGAAACTTAAAAAGATCTTAAAGATTGGTCATGGCAGTTACACAGAGTGGTGAGTCTGTGGAATTCTCTGTCACAGAAGGTAGGTGGGGTCATAAAGTCAGTGAGTTCTGCATGGGTGCAAGAGGTAGCACCAATGCAGTCGTCGATGTAGCGGAGGTAGAGTTCGGGGATGGGGCCAGTGTACGTCTGGAACAGACTTTTCCAGACTTTTCCGCAACAACCCGGACTTAATAATTAAACCCGCTGACAAGGGAGGGGCTGTGGTAGTCTGGCGTGCTGACCTCTACCGCACCGAGGCCAGACGACAACTATCAGACACCTCTTCCTACCTATCCCTGGACCATGACCCCACCGATAAACACCAGACCTTCATCAGCAGCACCATCACCGACCTCACCAACTCCGGCGAACTACCCCTCAGTGCCTCCAATCTCATAGTTCCCCAGCCCCGCACGGCCCGATTCTACCTCCTACCCAAAATCCACAAACACAATTGTCCCGGCAGACCCATTGTCTCTGCCTGCTCATGCCCCACCGAACTTATCTCTACCTACCTCGACTCCATCCTATCCCCCCTGGTCAAATCCCTCCCCACCTACGTCCAAGACACCTCACACGCTCTCCATCTCCTGGATAACTTCCGGTTCCCAGGCCCCCACTCCCTCATTTTCACCATGGATGTCCAGTCACTCTGCACTTCCATCCCCCACAAGGATGGTCTCGAAACCCTCCGTTTCTTCCTCGACCGTAGAACCAGCCAATCCCCATCGACCAACACTCTCCTCCGCCTAGCAGAGCTGGTTCTTACCCTCAACAACTTCTCCTTTGACTCCTCCCACTTCCTCCAAACCAGAGTCGTAGCTATGGGCACTCACATGGGCCCTAGCTACGCCTGCCTCTTTGTCGGGTACGTCGAACAATCCCTGTTCCAGACGTACACTGGCCCCATCCCCGAACTCTACCTCCGCTACATCGACGACTGCATTGGTGCTACCTCTTGCACCCATGCAGAACTCACTGACTTTATACACTTCACCTCCAATTTCCATCCTGCCCTTAAATATACCTGGACTATCTCTGACATCTCCCTCCCGTTTCTGGACCTCACCATCTCCATCACAGGAGAAAAACTAGTGACGGACATTTATTACAAGCCCACCGACTCGCACAGCTATCTGGACTACACTTCTTCCCACCCGGTCCCCTGCAAAACGTCTATCCCCTACTCCCAATTCCTCCGTCTACGCTGCATCTGCGCCCGGGATGAGGTGTTTCAGACTAGGGCTTCCGAGATGTCCTCGTTTTTCAGAAAACGGGGCTTCCCCTCCTCCATTATAGATGAGGCTCTCACTAGGGTCTCTTCTACATCCCGCAGCTCCGCTCTTGCTCCCCATCGCCCCACTCGCAACAAGGACAGGATCCCCCTCGTTCTCACCTTCCACCCCACCAGCCAGCGGATCCAACATATCATCCACCAACATTTCCGTCACCTACAACAGGACCCCACCACTGGCCATATCTTCCCAACCCCTCCCCTCTCTGCATTCCGCAGAGACCGTTCCCTCCGCAACTCCCTGGTCCACTCGTCCCTTCCTACCCAAACCACCCTAACCCCGGGCACTTTCCCTTGCAACCGCACGAGATGCAACACCTGTCCCTTTACCTCCCCCCTCAACTCCATCAAAGGACCCAAACATTCTTTCCAGGTGAGACAGAGGTTCACCTGCACCTCCTCCAACCTCATCTATTGCATCCGCTGCTCTAGATGTCAACTTATCTATATCGGCGAAACCAAGCGCAGGCTCGGCGATCGCTTCGCTGAACACCTGCGCTCGGTCCGCATTAACGCAACTGATCTCCCGGTGGCACAGCACTTTAACTCCCCCTCCCATTCCCAGTCTGACCTCTCTGTCATGGGCCTCCTCCAGTGCCATAGTGAGGCCCGCCGGAAATTGGAGGAGCAGCACCTCATATTTCGCCTGGGCAGTTTGCGGCCCGGTGGTATGAACGTCGACTTCTCCAACTTCAGATAGCTCCTCTGTCCCTCCCTTCCCCTCCTCCTTCCCAGATCTCCCTCTATCTTCCTGTCTCCACCTATATCCTTCCTTTGTCCCACCCCCGACATCAGTCTGAAGAAGGGTCTCGACCCGAAACGTCACCCATTCCTTCTCTCCCGAGATGCTGCCTGACCTGCTGAGTTACTCCAGCATTTTGTGAATAAATGGGTGATCAGCCATGATCATATTGAATGGTGGTGCAGGCTCGAAGGGCAGAATGGCCTACTCCTGCACCTATTTTCTATGTTTCTATGTTTCTATGTTACTTCACCGATCCAGAATTCTCGGAGCTATTTAAGTCGACGTGTGCACCATTCTGAACAAACATGTAGGCATTTCTGAGATCTAATGGATTATGTATGTGTAGGAAGGAACTGCAGATAGGCACAAAAAAACTGGAGTAACTGAGCGGGTCAGACGCCATCTCTGGAGAAAGGGAGTGGGTGACGTTTCGGGTCGAGACCCTTTTTCAGACTGAGAGTCGGGGAAGAAGGAAACGGGAAACGTAGACGGTGATACAGAGGGATATAGAACAGATATGCAAATAAAGTAACGGTGTCAAAGGAACCAGGCCATTGTTAGCTGTGTGCAAGGTGAAAACGAGTTACAGACAATGAGACTCAACAAGTCGACTTTGAAGCTAGTGCGACTTGGGTTAGGGAGCGATGGAGATAGAAGGGAAGTTAGGTAAATCCATATTCATACCACTGGGTTGTAAGCTGCCCAAGTGAAATACTTCCTCCAATTCCTGGTGCTGTTCCTCCAATTTGCGTTTGGCCTCACAACTGAGTACAGTTGTCCTCAGGCGCTGCGAACTGAAAAATATTCCGAAATGTAGTGATGTGGTGAAATGTAGTGGTGAGAATTAGAGCCGAGGTCGTAGATGAGCCATGAACTCAGTGAAGAGCTGACTTCAATGGAGTTGGTTACCGCTCCTTATTGTTGGCAAACAGAGGGGGAGGGCTGGGGGGTGGGCGAGGAAGGAGCGAGGAGCCTGTCCACGTCTCTCCACGCATCTTGAGATTGCAATGGCGCCAACGCCTCTGGTGAAACTATCTCAGACATGGTGTGACCCCAGAACTCTATGAACACAGCATTGGAAGAGAGATAAAGGGAGCTACAGAACGACGACGAGTGGCGGGTTGAATTCGCCAGAAGAATGCGTTTGTTACTGGCCTGGTAGGAAGGAACTGCAGATACTGGTAGACACGGAACAAAGACAAAAAATGCTGGAGCAACTCAGCGAGACAGACATCATCTCTGGATAGAAGGCATGGGTGACTTTTCGGGTCGAGACCCTTCTTCAGAGTCTGAGAATTCACCCATATCTTCTATCCGGAGATGCTGCCGGTTCCGCTGAATCAGTCCTGCATTTTGTGTCTATCTTTGGTCAACACCATGCATTGTCTGCATTAAACGGACCAAGATCAGGTGATCCTTTTCAGTCACCGGCTCACACTACGCATGTCATTGGAATGAATGATATTTACAATAATACACGGACACTGTATTGCGTGGACCATCGTTCATTGCAGTCTCATTCTGCCAGTCTCTCACAGTGATGTATGACTTCAGAGCACTCTCTGTGATCAGGGGATCTCTCCTTTGTAACCCTCCGAGAAATCCGCCTGCCATGGGCACGGATAAAGCAGGAAGGGAGTTATCGATATTCTCAACACTCTCGTGTGTTGTAAACTGGGGTTTGTTTTAGATTGTTTAAAAACAATCGGAGTGTCTTAAAAATGTATGGGGAAATGATCCTTGCACTCCCATCCGACAAGCTCCACCTTTCAATGCGACCACGGTCCGCACCGTCTCACCAATTCACGTTCACGCTCAGGCAAGAACTACTGCGTCAGTTCGTGCCTTGAAATCACACTGCCTCGTCCTTAAACGTAAGCAGGGACCAAGCCCCCCCACCCCCCCCCCCCCCCCCCCCCCGCCGTCTCATCTGCTGGAGAATGCCGCCGGTTCTCCAGAATTGAAGGAAGGAATATCACCCGATCTCAATCCTAAACGCATTTTCCTTAATCCTGACGCTGCGTCTCCTGTTTCCAAGTCAGTCCCGCCCACCCTCGCATCCACTTCAGCGACAGAATCATCACGGATACACACAAGCCCACGCCCATCGGCGTTTAGGAGGAAACATATTTTTTAAATACAACGCCCTCTGTGGTTGCTCATGGGGCAGAGCTGCCATGAAGTCTATTAAATCCTTGGCACACTCGACCCATGATTATACATCCTTTCTGAGAAACAAGGACGAATTACAGATATTATTCCAAGCACAGCCTCCGCAAAGACCAAAGCCATTTCAATCAGATTTCTTTGTTCCTCGACTGAAAATCGTTTCCATGGGTGACAACATGCTTTCTGCCGTTTGAACTGTTTGCTGAACAACCAAGTATTCTTTCGGTGACTGGGGCTCATGGATACCCAGGCCCTTTGCACATTTACCACGACTCCGACGCCACTTCCATAATACTCTGTCCATCCCACTAAAATGGATGAATACCTAGGTAGGCACATCAAGCTACAACAAGCTACATCAATGGATGAATACCTAGGTACGCACATCAAGCTACAACCTAATTCAAACGGCGAAATCGCATCCAAGCATCACCGCGCCTTCATACGGCTCCATAGCTCATTCATACGGACGGAATCAAATGTATTAATATTACTTTCACTTCCTTTATCTACATTGCATTAATTAATCTACATTATGTCACGGTGAGTCGCCCCGGAGTACCGGAGTCACCACTGCGACCGTCCCGATTACGAAGCATTTTAATTGTTACGCATGTCAACCAAAGCCTTAATGCATAACGTGGAAACACGTAACTGTCGATGGCGGTTTACACACAAAACAAAATACACATATTGTTGGAGCCGATCAAGCAGCATGTTTGGAGAAGGTGGGGACATGATGTTTCAGGTCGGGACATTTCTTCACTCTGAAGAAGGGTCCTGGCTCCAATCGTCACCTGCCCATGTTGTCCAGAGATGATGCTCGACCCATTGACTGACTCCAGCGCTTTGCATCCATCAATTCATAACAATGTGTTGTACCAGCAATGTGATTGAATTTAATACAATTAAATCTCATGCAGAACTTTATCGGAGGACTTTAGACAATCCATTTCAACCGTACCTCTCTTGTCAACTCTAACAGTTAAACCAGCAAGACGAAAACGCCGGTTTGATGTTAAAAGAAACATATTCCTTTCAAAAACCCACGTTAACATCAACCGTCGCGGTATTCTCGACGTCTCGTTTATTTTTACTATTACAACAGTCTTAAGCATGTTTTCTTGGCTCTTAATCGCTCTGCACTTACATATTGCCCATGGTGCTCCTCTATGAACGGGGGCGTTACATCGGACACCTCCAAATTGCAAACATTCCATAATCTAGCAAATTGGAAGGATAAATCCATAGAGCTCTTCGTGTAGGACAGAACTGGAGTTGCTGATATCCATTGCAGATAGGTACAAAATGCTGGAGTAAATCAGCGGGACAGACAGCATCTCTGGATAGAAGGAATGGGTGACGTTTCGGGTCGAGACCCTTCTTCAGACTGTCTGAGCTAACTACATCCAGGACTTATTTCCACTGCTCATCTGCAGGTACTGTGGATTTATTTGCTCACTACTATTTGTGATATGTTTAATTCTCTTTTAAGTTTCATGCTATTCCTTTTTCTCTATTAGTTCTAGAATGAAATCCGTGTATGTTCGCATAAACCACAACACAAATATTGGGTGTTCTGCAGTTTCTTTGTTTCCATCATACATTCACTCGCGGAGCGACACAAGGTATTACTCGTACTTACCGGTTACTCCTGTTACCGCAATGATCATGTACAATATTTTCTCAACGCGGAAGTAAATGTGCACCATTTTCAGCGTGGAATAACGTGTTCCGTTATATTGCAAGCAATCTCTCCGGATAAAATTAGGAGATCTTCCTTAACCAAACTTTTATACCCTATTGACACCTCCACTGGGACAAGGAGATTTCAACACAGCTAATAATAGAGATGTATATTGTTTAAAACGATTATAACAGACGAACATGGCGCCTATTGTGACCAAATATATCCAGTTCTGTCATCAAATCGTCAAAACCGTAAGACGGGAAAGCCGGATGACAGAAACGGGTACCAGATTTCAGGCAAAACAGGGACATTGTTTCGTTCCGTTGTACATTCTTTAGCGAGTGTTCTTCACGTTGCTTCATTCAGCAACGCAATTCCAATTGCGGGGACCCGTCTCAGGCCATGTGGTTCCTCGTCTGAAGAAGGATATTATGTGACTTGCGTCCACGGAATCAGAATCAATGGACTATTTTAATCTGATGTATTCCATTGAAATGATAAAAAGTATTGAACTCAGCTAGCGACTGTGAATTACAACACCGACCTACACTCTCAGAATTCCGCTCTTGGAAGTGACAAAGGCACAAAAACGTGGAGTAACTCAGCGGGACAAGCAGCATCTCCAGAGAGAAGGAATGGGCGACGCTTCGGGTCGAAACCTTTTTCAGACTAGTCAGGGGAAAGGGAATCCAGAGATATAGATAATGATGTAGAGAGATATAGAAGAAATGAATGAAAGATATGCAAAAAAGTGACGATGATAATCGGGATGATTGTTGGCTGTGTGCTCGGTGGGAATAGGAACTTGGTGCAACTTGGGTGGGGGTGGGATGGGGAGAGAGGGGATGCAGGGGTTAATAGAAGTTAGAGAAATCACGACTCATACCACTGGGTTGTCAGCTGCCCAAGCGAAATATGGAATGCTGTCCCTCTGTTATTCTGACATCTCATTCCTGTGAAACGATTCTGACCATCTACCCTGTCGATGCGTCTCACGTCCGTTTACATTTATATCCGGTCTTCCTTCAACCATCGACGTTCCAGAGAAAACAGTCCGAGTTTGTCCACCCACACCTTGTAGCCAACACCTTCCTGTTCAGCTAGCATTCTGGCAGATTTCTGCACCCACTCCAAATCCTTTCTGGAATGGGGCGACCTGAATTGAACACAATACGACAAATTCTGCCGAACTAAATTCATAGAAAACTAGGAAAAATACACAGAATGGTGCAATAACTCAACGGACCAGGCAGCATCTCGGGAGAACATAGAGAGGTGAAATTTCGTGTTGGAAGCCTTCATCTGACTGATTGCATGGGTGGAGGCGAGGAAGCATGGCAGGTCATAGGAAGTGAAGAGGGGCAGAACAATGCTCAGCAGGTCACAGGTAAACACGGGCAAGGAAGGCCTTCGATGGGCAGATGTTTGGACAAAGGCAAAGGCCGACCTCCCTGGGAATAAAAGCTCTATTCCCGCCTCCACTTCCCTGCAAACAAAACGGAACGCCTTGTGAAAGTGGCAACGCCAGTAGCTAATGTAAACAATGGGAATGGCCGGGCATTGAGTAAACGAGCCGTGAAGTCCTATCGCAGCTTCATAAGACCGGATTTGCAGTATGCTGTACGGTTCTGGATGCCCTCTCCTGCATCGCAGAAATGGCAAAGAAGCTTTGGAGATGGTGTAAAAGAGATTCAACAGAATACTGCCTGTTTTAGAGGGCAATAGCTGTAAGGACAAAATGGGCCACTTGAGTGTCGGAGGTTGGGTGGAGATCGACAGAAGCGGACAACATCGTGAGAGGCGTAGGCGAGGCAGAAAATGAGAATATTGTTCCACCAAGGTAGAAATGGTTGGAGACTCGAGAGCACAGCTGTAGGCTCAGACAGGGGTAAATGTAAACGCCATGTATGGGACAAGGTATTTACAAAAAGGATGGTCGGTGCTTAGAACCGAGGGGGTGGGAGAGTGAATAATAAAGTAGACACGATAGCGGTGCTAAAGAGGCATTTCGATATGCACATGGATATGGAGGGAATTGTGGTATGGGATGGAGTGCAGGAAAATGAGATTAGTTTAGCTTGGCAGCATGTCCGATACCGTCATTGTGGGTCGAGAGGCCTGTTCCAGTTTGACTTTCTGTTTGACTTTCTTTATGTGGATCTCGCACCTGGGCGAGTTAGTTGGAGGAGAGAACTGATTTGGGATCCACAATTTCTGCCAACTATGTCACTAAAACAACATTATGGTGGACAGTGTCAGATTGTATCAAGGTTATTGAGTAAGTGGCGCAAAATAGATGGCAAGAGCCTCGATGAAGATTGTTGCGTCTTCTCGAGCCACATGTGAGAGAGATATCGGACGGCTTGTGAGTAACTATTGTTGTTCAATTGTAAATGTGGGGAGAATCTAAGGAATTATACGTCCGTGAGCCTAATGTCAGTGGTCCCATGCTGGGAGCATGTGAAGGCTTTGGTCAGGGGCCGAGGGTGTATTGTATTATAGGTTATTAGATAAAAAGGGGTTCGTCAGTCTAAGATTCTGTTTTCTTTGGAATACAGGCGGTTGAGGGAAGTCCTGATAGAGGCGTGTAAAGTTATGAGACATATAGACAGGGAAGACAGTCATACCTTTATCCGACGATGGAAATATCAATTATGTGAGTGCATAGTTATAACACGAGGGGTAAAGTTTAACGAAGATGTGCGGGGTAGGTTGTGTTTACACAGTGGATGGCGAGTGCCTGAAAAACACATGGAAATTCAGCGAATAGAGGCACATGGATTGCGTGCAGGCAGATAGGAGTTTGTCTTGGCTTCATGTACGGTGCAGACATTGTGGGCCGAAAAACCTGCTCCAGTGCTGTTATAATAATGGGAAGTTCGGTCAGTACTGCGCACCCTCAGCACTGCTCCACAAGGGTGGCACTCCCTCACCACTGGCTAACTTATTTAACTAGACCAAGTCGACCAGTTGGGTCCAAACCTCTCCTGTATTGGTGCAGCACCCCCTCCTCCACTACACCCCTCCCCCTCACCTGAGATTCTGCCTGACCCGCTGAGTTACTCCAGCATTTTGTGAAATAAATACCTTTGTACAAGCATCTGCAGTTATTTCTTTACAACCACATTATTTACACTTCCCATGATTTTATAAACCTCTGTAAGGTCATCCCTCAGTCTCCTTCGACCCTACGAATATTTGGCCCAGCTTATCCAGCCTTATTCTTGTACCCGTAGTCCACCAGTGCAATTATCATGCATGTCAAAGCTTTCTGTACCCCCTTTGGTTTAAGCACATCATTCCTGGCGTAGGTTGAGCAGAAGTGCACAGAGCACTTCGCCTGCCATCTAAACAACGTTTTGTAAAACTGCAAGATGACATCCCAGTCCTGTACTCAATGCCTTGACCAATGCAGGCAAGCATGGCCAGGTCTTCTACGCTAATCCGTTTACCCGTGTCACCACCTTCCAGAGATATGTACACGGAAGGAAGCAGAGGGTCATGGTGGAAGGTTGCTTCTCGGAGTGGAGGCCTGTGACTAGTGGTGTGCCTCAGGGTTCGGTGTTGGGCCCATTGCTGTTTGTCATCTATACCAATGATTTGGGTGAGAACGTACGTGGGGACGATTAGCAAGTTTGAAGATGACACGAAAGTGGGTGGTCTTGCAGATAGTGAAGATGGTTGTCAAAAATTGCAGGTGGATTTTGATCACTAGTGTAATTGGCTTGAGGAATGGCTGATGGGATTTAATACGGACAAAATGCGAGGTGTTGCATTTTGGGAAGACTAATATGGGCATCACCTACATAATGGATGGTAATGCTCTTGGGAGTTTTGTAGAACCGAGGGTTCTAAGAGTGCAGGTATATAGTTCGTTGAAAGTGGTACCTCGGTAGATGGGGTGGTCAAAATGTTTTTGGCCCATTGGCCTTTATCAGTCAGAGTCTTGAGTAAAGAGTTGGAAGGTCGTGTTGCAGTTGTATAAGACGGTGGTCAGGCCATGTTCAGAGTATTGTGTTCAGTTCGGGGAACCATGTTGTTGGAAAGATGTTATCAAGCTCGAATGGGTGCAGAGAAGATTTACAAGGATGTTACCAGGACAGAAAGGTTTGAGCTTCAAGGAGAGGTTGAGTAGGATGGGACTTTATTCCTGTGAGCGCAGGAAGATGACGAGTGATCTTATAGACGTGTATAAAATCATGACACGAACAGATCAGGTAGATGCACACAGTCTCTTGCGCAGAGTAGGAGAATCAAAAAACCAGGTAATAGGTATAAGGCGATGGGGGAACATAGAATGTGGAAAGTGTATGGGATGAGCTGCCGCAGAAGGTATTTGGAACAGGTGGTATCGCATTGTTTAAGAAGCTTTTAAGAAGCATTAAGAAGCATAGGTCAGATTTAGAGGGGATTGAGCCAAACCCAGGCAGGTAGGACGAGTGTAGGTAGGACAGGTTGGTCGGTGTGCGCATGTTGAGCCGAATGTCCTGTTTCCACACTGTATGAATCTATGACTCTGTGACTCTATCTTGCATCTACATCGTCATATTAAACAACAAATCCCTCGGACCTTGTTATTCACAGTGCATGCCCTGGCCCAGTGTAACTTCTCAAAATGCATCACTTCACGCTTGTCCCAGTTAAATTGCAATAGCAAACCCTTGCTCCCTTTCTCAAAGGATCTGCATCCTTTTGAAACCTTAGCTAATCATCTTGACTTTACACTGAAGCAAACCTTCTGGTGCTATCTGCAAAATTATTAATAATGTCATCTATAATCTCTTTCAAAGCATTCACATACATGTCACATTGAAGAAATCAACACGTATTCCTTTGACACATCGTTTGTTATAAGTCTCCAAAATTAAAAGGCAACCCTCCACTAGCACCTTCTGCCTCCTCCCAACAAGCCTGTTTTTTATTCATATTGTCATTTCACGTTAGATCCTATGCGATCTAAATTTCTGGACGCGAATGCCACGCGGGAACTTGGCCGCTGTAGGGCGGCGTAGTAGCGCAGCGGGGAGAGCTGCCGCCTGGTGGCGCCACCGACTCAGCTTCGATTCTGACCTCGAGTATTGTCTGAGAGTTTGTACTCCCTTCTTGTCACCGCTCCGGTCTCCTCCGGGGTCTCCGGTTTCCGTCGGGGTCGGATTCCCCCGTCCACTTCCCAAACACTGGTGGTTTTGTAGGTTGTTTGTCCTCTGCAAGTTGCCGGTTGTGTAGCGAGTGGATGCAACAGCGGCATGGACCGCACTACTGTGAACAGCTGGTATGGACTTTGTGGGCCGGTGGGCCTATTACCATGGTGCACCTCTCAACTAAACTAAGCTAGCCTCTCAACCCAACGCGATGATATGTAGTCTACCACACAGCCTTCGTCAGACCGCGAAAACCCCCAATAGCCTCGCCCAGTCTGGCGCTTGTGTTTGTGTGTGTGTGTGTGTGTGTGTGTGTGTGTGTGTCCACGCGTGTATATATTTATGTGTGTAAGTGTAGGTGTGTGTGTGTGGTTGTGTGTGGCTGTGTGTGTGTGTGCGCATGTGTGTGTGCCGTGTGTGCTGGTGGGGGTGGGTATGTGCTTGTCCAGAGCGGTTTTCAGCCGGAGCATGGAGATATTGAACGTTGTCACTGTTTTGTTAATGTTTATATAAACCCTAAATCGAAAACTCTTCTCGTTCTGGTGGAATAATATCACGAATCTTGAAATCCATCTGTCCAGCGCTGTACGAAGGCGACACAGCTACAATGCCCTGCATAATGTTCGGGACATAGACCCATGATTTAGATATATTTGCCACTGTACTCCGCAATGTGAAATTTGGAATAGAAAAAAAATAATATGTGGTTAAAGTGCACATTGTCAGATTTTGATTAAAGCCATTTTTATATATTTTGGTTTCACCATGTAGAAATTCCATCAGTATTTATACATAGTCCCCCCATTTCAGGGCACCATAATGTTTGGGACACACGGCTTCACAGGCGTGTTTATTTGCTGAGGTGTGTTTAATTGCCTCCTTCATGCAGGTATAAGAGAGCTCTCAGCACCTAGTCTTTCCTCCAGTCTTTCCATCACCTTTGGAAACTTTTATTGCTGTTTATCAACACGAGGACCAAAGTTATGCCAATGAAAGTCAAAGAAGCCATTACGAGACTGAGAAACAAGAATAAAACTGTTAGAGACACCAGCCAAACCTTAGGCTTACGAAAATCAACTGTTTGGAACATCATTCAGAAGAAAGAGAGCACTGGTGAGCTTACTAATTGCAAAGGGACTAGCAGGCCAAGGAAGACCTCCACAGCTGGTGACAGAATAATTTTATCTACAATAAAAAATAAAACCCAAACACCTGTCTGACAGATCAGAAAAACTCTTCAGGTGTGGATTTGTAAATGACCACTGTCCCCAGGAGATTTCATGAACAGAAATACAGAGGCTACAGAAAACAACTGTTTAGCCGCAAAAATAGGATGACTGGGTTACAGTTTGCCAAGAAGTACTTAGAAGAGCAACCATAATTCTGGAAAAAAAGTCTTGTGGACAATTGAGACGAAGATTAACTTATGTCAGAGTGATGGCAAGAGCAAAGTATGGAGGAGAGAAGGAACTGCCCACGATCCAAAGCATACCACCTCTTCTAACGTGATGGTGAGGGTGTTGTGACCTGTGCAGGTATGGCTGCTGAAGGTACTGGCTCACTTATCTTCATTGATGATACAACTGCTGATGGTAGTAGCATAATGAATTCTGAAGTGTTTAGACACATCACCTGATCTGAACCCAATTGAGCATGCCTTTGATATGCTGAAGAAAAAGATGGAGGGGGCTAACCCCGGAAACAACCATAAGCTAAAGATGGCAGCAATACAGGCCTGGCAGAGCATCACCAGAGAAGACACCCAGCAACTGGTGATATCCATGAATCACAGACTTCAAGCAGTCATTGGATGCAAAGGATATGCAACGAAATACTAAACATGACTACTTTCATATACATGACATTGCTGTGTCCCAAACATTATGGTGCCCTGAAGTGGGGTGACTATATATAAACACTGCTGTAATTTCTACATGGTGAAAACGTGTGAAAATGTATAAAAATGACCTTTATTAAAATCCGACAATGTCCACTTTGACCACATGTGATTTGTTTCTCTTATAAATCTCAAATTGTGGAGTACACAGGCAAATAAATAAATGATGGGTCTTTGTCCGAAACATTATGGAGGGCACTGTAACTCAATAAAACGAAGCAATGACGTTGCGGGATATTTCACCGCGCGTTTTATCTGCTCTCTGAACTTGGACTGGGTAGCCGCGTAGATAAACGTATTGGTGCAGCAGCTGACGTTAGATAAAAATCGTTCGACTTGTGCAAAGGTGTATTCAGCCTCACTCGGCTCATATATTGTTCCGACGATCTGATAATAAATAAAATTCAAAACATACGTCAGCCATAGGAAGATGAAGCTGCCGGAGAGAGTCAGTAGTAAAACCACAGACCTCCTCCTGTTCTCCATCTCAGGGTCACTGCCGTTCTCCCCCTTGCTCTGACCCCTCAGCCCCCTGCGGACCCGACTGGCCACTAAAATATGCCGGACTGTCAGAGCGTTGAGCAGCAGGATTACAGAGAAGGGGAGGAATGGGGTTAAAATCGTATCGATCCAATCATATACTACCCAACCGGTTTCACTGAAATAACTTGGTTTTGGATAACAGAACAAAGGTGCGTTGTCGACAATCTTCTTCGGGCCGTAGTTAAAGTAGATGGGGATGTTTTTCACGCAGAGCAGAACGCCGGTTGTTGTGAGAACCGTAGCCGCAGTTTTCCCGGTGCAATATTTTGTTTTCAGCTTCTGGCAACAAATGGCGACAAACCGATCAAAGGTGAAAGTGACGGTGAACCAGACAGAAAGGTCTTTTGCTACATATATGAGCATACGGTTAATACTGCATATCGGAGTCGTGTGCAGGTATCCAATGGGGAAATAATGATATTTAATCTGATAGAAAATAACTTCAAAAATAATAACCATTAGATCCGACGCAGCCATGGCCACCAGGTAACGAGTGGTGCAGGTGGAGAGGCCACATTTGCCCAGGGATAGGATCACAATCGCCACTACGTTCACTTGAGAAAGAGAAGAAAACAGAGAATACAATTACTGACTGCATTTTTTGCAGGCGAGCAGTATAATCAAACGCGAATCGACCCTGGCCACTTCCCCATCAGGCAAAATGTTACAGAAGTGTTCTAGTGACGACAGCAACAAATGAGTTTTTTCAAAGCTAAAAATGGTCAATTCGGGTCGAGATCCTTCTTCAGACTGAGTCAGGGAAAAGGAAAACGAGAGACATAGACGGCGATACAGGGGGATGTAGAACACATGCAAGATATGCAAAAAAGCAACGATGATAAAGGAAACAGGCCATTGTTAACTTTGTCCAACGTGAAAACGTGTTACAGACAATGAGATTAAACAAGTCGACTTTGAAGCTGGTGCGACTTGCGAAAGAGAGCGATGGAGATAGAATGGATGCAAGGGTGACTTGAAGTTAGAGAAATCAATATTCATACGAAATATGAGATGCTGTTCAATCTACATTTGGCCTCACCATGATGTCCGGCTGTGCTCAGGCGCTGCGATCCGAAAAATATTCCGAAATGTAGTGATTTATTGAAATGTAGTGGTGGGAATTGTAGCCGAGGTCGTAGATGAGCCATGGTCTCAATGAAGAGCTGACTCAATGGAGTTGGTTCCCGCTCCTTATTGTTGGCAAACAGAGGAGTTGGGGGGTGGGAGTGGCGTCTCTCCACGCATCTTGAGATTGCAATGGCGCCAACGGTCTCTGGTGAAACTATTTCAGACACTGTGTGATCCCAGAGCTCTATGAACACGGCATTGGAAGAGCGGTAAAGGGAGCTACAGACGAGTGCCGGGTGCATTCCGGCAGAAGAATGCGTTTGTTACTGGCCTGGTAGGAAGGAACTGCAGATACTGGTTTACACATCAAATAGAAACATAGAAACATAGAAAATAGGTGCAGGAGGAGGCCATTCGGCCATTCGAGCCAGCACCGCCATTTGTTGTGATCGTGGCTGATCATCCAACATCAGTAACCCGGGCCTACCAAGTCTAGCATTTAATATCTCAAGTCGAAAACGCCGGTTTGATGTAAAAAAACCCCATCTTCCTTCAAAAACCCACTTTAACATTAAACGCCGCGGTATTCTCGACGTCTGGTTTATTTTTTACTATTACAACAGTCTTAAGCATGTCAGAAGCAGGACAGAACTGGAGTTGCTGATATACATTGCAGATAGGTACAAAATGCTGGAGTAACTCAGCGGGACAGACAGCATCTCTGGATAGAAGGAACGGGTGGCGTTTCGGGTCGAGACCCTTCTTCAGACTGTCTGAGCTGACTACATCCAGGACTTCGTTCCACGGCACACTGGGATGCTCATCTTCAGGTCCCGGGGATTTATTTGCTCACTACTATTTGTGATATGTGTAATTCTCCTTTAAGTTTCATGCAATTCCTATTTCCCGATTAGTTGTCGGATGAAACCCGTGTATGTTCGCATGGACCACAACTGGAATATTGGGTGTTCTGCAGTTTCTTTGTTTCCATCATACATTCACTCGCGGAGCGACACAAGGTATTACTCGTACTTATCGGTTACTCCTGTTACCGCAATGATCATGTACAATATCTTCTCAACACGGAAGTAAATGTGCACCATTTTCAGCGAGGAATGACGTGTTCTGTTATATTGCAAGCAATCTCTCCGGATAAAATTAGGAGACCTTCCTTAACCAAACTTTTATACCCTATCAACACCTCCACTGGGACAAGGAGATTTCAACACAGCTAATAATAGAGATTTATATTGTTTAAAACATGATTACAACAGACGAACATGGCGCCGGTTGTGACGAAATATATCCAGTTCTGACATCAAATCGTCAAAGCCGTAACACGGGAAAGCCGGATGACAGAAACGGTTACCAGATGCGAACATCATTCAGGCAAAACAGGGATATTGTTTCGTTCCGTTGTACATTCTTTAGCTACTGTTCTTCACGTTGCTTCATTCAGCAAGTAATTCCAATTGCGGAGACCGGTCTCAGGCCATGTGGTTCCTTGTCTGAAGAAGGATATTATGTATAAGAAAATAACTGCAGATGCTGGTACAAATCGATTTATTCACAAAATGCTGGAGTAACTCAGCAGGTCAGGCAGCATCTCGGGAGAGAAGGAATGGGCGACGTTTCGGGTCGAGACCCTTCTTCAGACTGATGTCAGGGGCGGGGGACAAAGGAAGGATATAGGTGGAGACAGGAAGATAGAGGGAGATCTGGAAGGAGGAGGGGAAGAGAGGGACAGAGGAACTATCTAAAGTTGGAGAAGTCGATGTTCATACCACCGGGCCGCAAACTGCCCAGGCGAAATATGAGGTGCTGTTCCTCCAATTTCCGGTGGGCCTCACCATGGCACTGGAGGAGGCCCATGACAGAAAGGTCAGACTGGGAATGGGAGGGGGAGTTGAAGTGCTCGGTCACCGGAAGATCAGTTTGGTGAAAGCGGACCGAGCGCAGGTATTCAGCGAAGCGATCACCGAGCCTGCGCTTGGTTTCGCCGATGTAAATAAGTTGACATCTAGAGCAGCGGATGCAATAGATGAGGTTGGAGGAGGTGCAGGTGTACCCTTGTCTCTCCTGGAAAGACTGTTTGGGTCCTTGGATGGAGTTGAGGGGGGAGGTAAAGGGACAGGTGTTGCATCTCGTGCGGTTGCAGGGGAAAGTGCCCGGGGTTGGGGTGGTTTGGGTAGGAAGGGACGAGTGGATCAGGGAGTTACGGAGGGAACGGTCTCTGTGGAACGCAGAGAGGGGAGGGGATGGGAAGATATGGCCAGTGGTGGGGTCCCGTTGTAGGTGAAGGAAATGTTGGCGGATGATATGTTGGATCCGCTGGCTGGTGGGGTGGAAGGTGAGAACGAGGGGGATTCTGTCCTTGTTGCGAGTGGGGGGAGGGGGAGCAAGAGCGGAGCTGCGGGATGTAGAAGAGACCCTAGTGAGAGCCTCATCTATAATGGAGGAGGGGAAGCCCCGTTTTCTGATATTATGTGACTTGCGTCCACAGAATCAGAATCAATAGATCATTTTAATCTTATGTATTCCATTCAAATGATAAAAAGTATTGAACTCAGCTAGCGACGGTGAATTACAACACCGACCTGCACTCTCAGAATTCCACACTTGGATGTGACACAGGCGCAAAAGGTGGAGTAACTCAGCGGGACAAGCAGCATCTCTAGAGAGAAGGAATGGGCGGCGTCTCAGGTCGAAACCTTTCTCAAAGTAGTCAGGGGAAAGGGAATCCAGAGATATAGATAGTGACGTATTGAAATATAGAAGAAATGAATTAAAGATATGCAAAAAAGTGACGATTATAAAGGAAGCAGGCCATTGTTAGCTGTGTGCTCTATGAGATTATGAACTTGGTGCGACTTTGGTGGGGGTGGGATGGAGAGAGAGAGAGAGGGAGTGCAGGGGTTACTTGAAGTTAAAGAAATCACATCTCGTACCACTGGGTTGTATGCTGCCCAAGCGAAATATTGGATGCTTTCCCTCTGTTATTCTGATATCTCATTCCTGTGAAACGATTCTGACTATCTACCCTGTCGATGCGTCTCACGACTGTTTACATTTATATCCGGTCTTCCCTCAACCATTGACGTTCCAGAGAAAACAGTCCATGTTTGTTCACCCACACCTTGTAGGCAACACCTTCCAGCCCAGCTAGCATTCTGTCAGAATTCTGCACCCACTCCAAATCCTTTCTGTAATGGGGCGACCAGAATTGAACACAATACGACAAATTCTGCCGAACTAAATTCATAGAAAACTGTAGGAAAAATACACCGAATGCTGCAATAACTCAACGGACCAGAGAGCATCTCGGGAGAATATAGAGAGGTGGAGTTTCGTGTTGGAAGCCTTCTACAGGCTGATTGCATGGGTGGGGGCGAGGAAGCATGGCAGGTCATAGGAAGTGTAGAGGGGCAGAACAATGCTCAGCAGGCCATATGTAACATAGAAACCTAGAAAGATAGAAAATAGGTGCAGGAGTAGGCCATTCGTCCCTTCGAGCCTGCACCGCCATTCAATATGATCATGGCTGATCATCCAACGCAGTATCCTGTACCTGCCTTCTCTCCATACCCCCTGATCCCTTTAGCCACAAGGGCCACAGCTAACTCCCTCTTAAATATAGCCAATGAACTGGCCTCAACTACCTTCTGTGGCAGAGAATTCCACAGATTCACCACTCGCTGTGTGAAAAAAAACGTTCTCATCTCGGTCCCAAAAGACTTCCCCCTTATCCTTAAACTGTGGCCCCTTGTTCTGGACTTCCCCAACATCGGGAACAATAAACGAGCCATGAAGTCCTATCGCAGCATCATCAGACCGGATTTGTAGTATGCTGTGCGGTTCTGGATGCCCTCTCCTGCATCACAGAAAGGGCAAGGAAGCTTTGGAGATGGTGTAAAAGAGATTTAACAGAATACTGCCTGTTTTAGAGGGCAATATGTAGGGTAATTGGCTGGGTAAATGTAAAGGTTGTCCCTAGTGGGTGTAGGATAGTGTTAATGTACGGGGATAGCTGGGCGGCACGGACTTGGAGGGCCGAAAAGGCCTGTTTCCGGCTGTATATATACAGATATGATATGATATCTGGAAGGACAAAATGGGCCACTTGAGTGTCGGAGGTTGGGTGGAGATCTGACAGAAGCGGACAACATCGTGAGAGGCGTAGGCGAGGCAGAAAATCAGAATATTGCTCCCCAAGGTGGAAATGGTTGGAGATTGGAGGGCACAGCTTTAGGTTCAGACAGGGGTAAATGTAAACGCTATGTATGGGACAAGGTATTTACAAAAAGGATGGTCGGTGCTTAGAACCGAGGGGGTGGGAGAGTGAATAATGAAGTAGACACGATAGCGGTGCTAAAGAGGCATTTCGATATGCACATGGATATGGAGGGAATTGTGGTATGGGATGGAGTGCAGGAAAATGAGATTAGTTTAGCTTGGCAGCATGTCCGATACCGTCATTGTGGGTCGAGAGCCCTGTTCCAGTTTGACTTTCTGTTTGACTTTTTTTATGTGACTCGCACCTATGCGAGTTAGTTGGAGGAGAGAACTGATTTGGGATCCACAATTTCTGCCAACTATGTCACTAAAACAACATTATGGTGGACAGTGTCAGATTGTATCAAGGTTATTGAGTAAGTGGCGCAAAATAGATGGCAAGAGCCTCGATGAAGATTGTTGCGTCTTCTCGAGCCACATGTGAGAGAGATATCGGACGGCTTGTGAGTAACTATTATTGTTCAATTGTAAATGTGCGGAGAATCTAAGGAATTATACGTCCGTGAGCCTTAGGTCAGTGGTCCCATGCTGGGAGCATGTGAAGGCTTTGGTCAGGAGCCGAGGGTGTATTGTATTATAGGTTATTAGCTAAAAAGGAGTACGTCGGTCTAAGATTCTGTTTTCTTTGGAATACAGGCGATTGAGGGAAGTCCTGATAGAGGCGTGTAAAGTTATGAGACATATAGACAGGGAAGACAGTCATACCTTTATCCGACGATGGAAATATCAATTATGTGAGTGCATAGTTATAACACGAGGGGTAAAGTTTAACGAAAATGTGCGGGGTAGGTTGTGTTTACACAGTGGATGGTGAGTGCCTGAAAAACACATGGAAATTCAGCGAATAGAGGCACATGGATTGCGTGCAGGCAGATAGGAGTTTGTCTTGGCTTCATGTACGGTGCAGACATTGTGGGCCGAAAAACCTGCTCCCTTGCTGTTATAATAATGGGAAGTTCGATCAGTACTGCGCACCCTCAGCACTGCTCCACAAGGGTGGCACTCCCTCACCACTGGCTAACTTGTTTAACTAGACCAAGTCGACCAGTTGGGTCCAAACCTCTCCTGTATTGGTGCAGCACCCCCTCCTCCACTTCACCCCTCCCCCTCACCTGAGATGCTGCCTGACCCGCTGAGTTACTCCAGCATTTTGTGAAATAAATACCTTTGTACCAGCATCTGCAGTTATTTCTTTACAACCACATTATTTACGCTTCCCATGATTTTATAAACCTCTGTAAGGTCATCCCTCAGTCTCCTTCGACCCTACGAATATATGGCCCAGCTTATCCAGCCTCATTCTTGTACCTCTAGTCCACCAGTGCAAGTATCATGCATGTCAAAGCTTTCTGTACCCCCTTTGGTTTAAGCACATCATTCCTGGCGTAGGTTGAGCAGAAGTGCACAGAGCACTTCGCCTGCCATCTAAACAACGTTTTGTAAAACTGCAAGATGACATCCCAGTCCTGTACTCAATGCCTTGACCAATGCAGGCAAGCATGGCATAGGCCTTCTATGCTAATCCGTTTACCCGTGTCACCACCTTCCAGAGATATGTACACGGAAGGAAGCAGAGGGTCATGGTGAAAGGTTGCTTCTCGGACTGGAGGCCTGTGACTAGGGGTGTGCCTCAGGGTTCGGTGTTGGGCCCATTGCTGTTTGTCATCTATATCAATGATTTGGGTGAGAACGTACGTGGGGACGATTAGCAAGTTTGAAGATGACACGAAAGTGGGTGGTCTTGCAGATAGTGAAGATGGTTGTCAAAAATTGCAGGTGGATTTTGATCACTAGTGTAATTGGCTTGAGGAATGGCTGATGGGATTTAATACGGACAAAATGCGAGGTGTTGCATTTTGGGAAGACTAATATGGGCATCACCTACATAATGGATGGTAATGCTCTTGGGAGTTTTGTAGAACCGAGGGTTCTAAGAGTGCAGGTATATAGTTCGTTGAAAGTGGTACCTCGGTAGATGGGGTGGTCAAAATGTTTTTGGCCCATTGGCCTTTATCAGTCAGAGTCTTGAGTAAAGAGTTGGAAGGTCGTGTTGCAGTTGTATAAGACGGTGGTCAGGCCATGTTCAGAGTATTGTGTTCAGTTCGGGGAACCATGTTGTTGGAAAGATGTTATCAAGCTCGAATGGGTGCAGAGAAGATTTACAAGGATGTTACCAGGACAGAAAGGTTTGAGCTTCAAGGAGAGGTTGAGTAGGATGGGACTTTATTCCTGTGAGCGCAGGAAGATGACGAGTGATCTTATAGACGTGTATAAAATCATGACACGAACAGATCAGGTAGATGCACACAGTCTCTTGCGCAGAGTAGGAGAATCAAAAAACCAGGTAATAGGTATAAGGCGATGGGGGAACATAGAATGTGGAAAGTGTATGGGATGAGCTGCCGCAGAAGGTATTTGGAACAGGTGGTATCGCATTGTTTAAGAAGCTTTTAAGAAGCATTAAGAAGCATAGGTCAGATTTAGAGGGGATTGAGCCAAACCCAGGCAGGTAGGACGAGTGTAGGTAGGACAGGTTGGTCGGTGTGCGCATGTTGAGCCGAATGTCCTGTTTCCACACTGTATGAATCTATGACCCTGTGACTCTATCTTGCATCTACATCGTCATATTAAACAACAAATCCCTCGGACCTTGTTATTCACAGTGCATGCCCTGGCCCAGTGTAACTTCTCAAAATGCATCACTTCACGCTTGTCCCAGTTAAATTGCAATAGCAAACCCTTGCACCCTTTCTCAAAGGATCTGCATCCTTTTGAAACCTTAGCTAATCATCTTGACTTTACACTGAAGCAAACCTTCTGGTGCTATCTGCAAAACTATTAATAATGTCATCTATAATCTCTTTCAAAGCATTCACATACATGTCACATTGAAGAAATCAACACGTATTCCTTTGACACATCGTTTGTTATAAGTCTCCAAAATTAAAAGGCAACCCTCCACTAGCACCTTCTGCCTCCTCCCAACAAGCCTGTTTTTTATTCATATTGTCATTTCACGTTAGATCCTATGCGATCTAAATTTCTGGACGCGAATGCCACGCGGGAACTTGGCCGCTGTAGGGCGGCGTAGTAGCGCAGCGGGGAGAGCTGCCGCCTGGTGGCGCCACCGACTCAGCTTCGATTCTGACCTCGAGTATTGTCTGAGAGTTTGTACTCTCTTCCTGTCACCGCGCCGGTCTCCTCCGGGGTCTCCGGTTTCCGTCGGGGTCGGATTCCCCCGTCCACTTCCCAAACACTGGTGGTTTTGTAGGTTGTTTGTCCTCTGCAAGTTGCCGGTTGTGTAGCGAGTGGATGCAACAGCGGCATGGACCGCACTACTGTGAACAGCTGTTATGGACTTTGTGGGCCGGAGGGCCTATTACCATGGTGCACCTCTCAACTAAACTAAGCTAGCCTCTCAACCCAACGCGATAATATGTAGTCTACCACCCAGCCTTCGTCAGACCGCGAAAACCCCCAATAGCCTCGCCCAGTCTGGCGCTTGTGTTTGTGTTTGTGTGTGTGTGTGTGTGTGTGTGTGTGTGTCCACGCGTGTATATATTTATGTGTGTAAGTGTAGGTGTGTGTGTGTGGTTGTGTGTGGCTGTGTGTGTGTGTGCGCATGTGTGTGTGCCGTGTGTGCTGGTGGGGGTGGGTATGTGCTTGTCCAGAGCGGTTTTCAGCCGGAGCATGGAGATATTGAACGTTGTCACTGTTTTGTTAATGTTTATATAAACCCTAAATCGAAAACTCTTCTCGTTCTGGTGGAATAATATCACGAATCTTGAAATCCATCTGTCCAGCGCTGTACGAAGGCGACACAGCTTCAATGCCCTGCATAATGTTCGGGACATAGACCCATGATTTATATATATTTGCCACTGTACTCCGCAATGTGAGATTTGGAATAGAAAAAAAATAATATGTGGTTAAAGTGCACATTGTCAGATTTTGATTAAAGCCATTTTTATATATTTTGGTTTCACCATGTAGAAATTCCATCAGTATTTATACATAGTCCCCCCATTTCAGGGCACCATAATGTTTGGGACACACGGCTTCACAGGCGTGTTTATTTGCTGAGGTGCGTTTAATTGCCTCCTTCATGCAGGTATAAGAGAGCTCTCAGCACCTAGTCTTTCCTCCAGTCTTTCCATCACCTTTGGAAACTTTTATTGCTGTTTATCAACACGAGGACCAAAGTTATGCCAATGAAAGTCAAAGAAGCCAGTACGAGACTGAGAAACAAGAATAAAACTGTTAGAGACACCAGCCAAACCTTAGGCTTACGAAAATCAACTGTTTGGAACATCATTCAGAAGAAAGAGAGCACTGGTGAGCTTACTAATTGCAAAGGGACTAGCAGGCCAAGGAAGACCTCCACAGCTGGTGACAGAATAATTTTATCTACAATAAAGAATAAAACCCAAACACCTGTCTGACAGATCAGAAAAACTCTTCAGGTGTCGATTTGTAAATGACCACTGTCCCCAGGAGATTTCATGAACAGAAATACAGAGGCTACAGAAAACAACTGTTTAGCCGCAAAAATAGGGTGACTGGGTTACAGTTTGCCAAGAAGTATTTAGAAGAGCAACCATAATTCTGGAAAAAAAGTCTTGTGGACAATTGAGACGAAGATTAACTTATGTCAGAGTGATGGCAAGAGCAAAGTATGGAGGAGAGAAGGAACTGCCCACGATCCAAAGCATACCACCTCTTCTAACGTGATGGTGAGGGTGTTGTGACCTGTGCAGGTATGGCTGCTGAAGGTACTGGCTCACTTATCTTCATTGATGATACAACTGCTGATGGTAGTAGCATAATGAATTCTGAAGTGTTTAGACACATCACCTGATCTGAACCCAATTGAGCATGCCTTTGATATGCTGAAGAAAAAGATGGAGGGGGCTAACCCCGGAAACAACCATAAGCTAAAGATGGCAGCAATACAGGCCTGGCAGAGCATCACCAGAGAAGACACCCAGCAACTGGTGATATCCATGAATCACAGACTTCAAGCAGTCATTGGATGCAAAGGATATGCAACGAAATACTAAACATGACTACTTTCATATACATGACATTGCTGTGTCCCAAACATTATGGTGCCCTGAAGTGGGGTGACTATATATAAACACTGCTGTAATTTCTACATGGTGAAAACGTGTGAAAATGTATAAAAATGACCTTTATTAAAATCCGACAATGTCCACTTTGACCACATGTGATTTGTTTCTCTTATAAATCTCAAATTGTGGAGTACACAGGCAAATAAATAAATGATGGGTCTTTGTCCGAAACATTATGGAGGGCACTGTAACTCAATAAAACGAAGCAATGACGTTGCGGGATATTTCACCGCGCGTTTTATCTGCTCTCTGAACTTGGACTGGGTAGCCGCGTAGATAAACGTATTGGTGCAGCAGCTGACGTTAGATAAAAATCGTCCGACTTGTGCAAAGGTGTATTCAGCCTCACTCGGCTCATATATTGTTCCGACGATCTGATAATAAATAAAATTCAAAACATACGTCAGCCATAGGAAGATGAAGCTGCCGGAGAGAGTCAGTAGTAAAACCACAGACCTCCTCCTGTTCTCCATCTCAGGGTCACTGCCGTTCTCCCCCTTGCTCTGACCCCTCAGCCCCCTGCGGACCCGACTGGCCACTAAAATATGCCGGACTGTCAGAGCGTTGAGCAGCAGGATTACAGAGAAGGGGAGGAATGGGGTTAAAATCGTATCGATCCAATCATATACTACCCAACCGGTTTCACTGAAATAACTTGGTTTTGGATAACAGAACAAAGGTGCGTTGTCGACAATCTTCTTCGGGCCGTAGTTAAAGTAGATGGGGATGTTTTTCACGCAGAGCAGAACGCCGGTTGTTGTGAGAAACGTAGCCGCAGTTTTCCCGGTGCAATATTTTGTTTTCAGCTTCTGGCAACAAATGGCGACAAACCGATCAAAGGTGAAAGTGACGGTGAACCAGACAGAAAGGTCTATAGCTACATATATGAGCATACGGTTAATACTGCATATCGGAGTCGTGTGCAGGTATCCAATGGGGAAATAATGATATTTAATCTGATAGAAAATAACTTCAAAAATAATAACCATTAGATCCGACGCAGCCATGGCCACCAGGTAACGAGTGGTGCAGGTGGAGAGGCCACATTTGCCCAGGGATAGGATCACAATCGCCACTACGTTCACTTGAGAAAGAGAAGAAAACAGAGAATACAATTACTGACTGCATTTTTTGCAGGCGAGCAGTATAATCAAACGCGAATCGCACCCTGGCCACTTGCCCATCAGGCAAAATGTTACAGAAGTGTTCTAGTGACGACAGCAACAAATGAGTTTTTTCAAAGCTAAAAATGGTCAATTCGGGTCGAGATCCTTCTTCAGACTGAGTCAGGGAAAAGGAAAACGAGAGACATTGACGGCGATACAGGGGGATGTAGAACACATGCAAGATATGCAAAAAAGCAACGATGATAAAGGAAACAGGCCATTGTTAACTTTGTCCAACGTGAAAACGTGTTACAGACAATGAGATTAAACAAGTCGACTTTGAAGCTGGTGCGACTTGCGAAAGAGAGCGATGGAGATAGAATGGATGCAAGGGTGACTTGAAGTTAGAGAAATCAATATTCATACGAAATATGAGATGCTGTTCAATCTACATTTGGCCTCACCATGATGTCCGGCTGTGCTCGGGCGCTGCGATCCGAAAAATATTCCGAAATGTAGTGATTTATTGAAATGTAGTGGTGGGAATTGTAGCCGAGGTCGTAGATGAGCCATGGTCTCAATGAAGAGCTGACTCAATGGAGTTGGTTCCCGCTCCTTATTGTTGGCAAACAGAGGAGTTGGGGGGTGGGAGTGGCGAGGAAGGCGCGAGGAATCTTTCCACGTCTCTCCACGCATCTTGAGATTGCAATGGCGCCAACGGTCTCTGGTGAAACTATTTCATACACTGTGTGATCCCAGAGCTCTATGAACACGGCATTGGAAGAGCGGTAAAGGGAGCTACAGACGAGTGCCGGGTGCATTCCGGTAGAAGAATGCGTTTGTTACTGGCCTGGTAGGAAGGAACTGCAGATACTGGTTTACACATCAAATAGAAACATAGAAACATAGAAAATAGGTGCAGGAGGAGGCCATTCGGCCATTCGAGCCAGCACCGCCATTTGTTGTGATCATGGCTGATCATCCAACATCAGTAACCCGTGCCTACCAAGTCTAGCATTTAATATCTCAAGTCGAAAACGCCGGTTTGAAGTAAAAAAAACCCATCTTCCTTCAAAAACCCACTTTAACATTAAACGCCGCGGTATTCTCGACGTCTGGTTTATTTTTTACTATTACAACAGTCTTAAGCATGTCAGAAGCAGGACAGAACTGGAGTTGCTGATATACATTGCAGATAGGTACAAAATGCTGGAGTAACTCAGCGGGACAGACAGCATCTCTGGATAGAAGGAACGGGTGGCGTTTCGGGTCGAGACCCTTCTTCAGACTGTCTGAGCTGACTACATCCAGGACTTCGTTCCACGGCACACTGGGATGCTCATCTTCAGGTCCCGGGGATTTATTTGCTCACTACTATTTGTGATATGTGTAATTCTCCTTTAAGTTTCATGCAATTCCTATTTCCCGATTAGTTGTCGGATGAAACCCGTGTATGTTCGCATGGACCACAACTGGAATATTGGGTGTTCTGCAGTTTCTTTGTTTCCATCATACATTCACTCGCGGAGCGACACAAGGTATTACTCGTACTTACCGGTTACTCCTGTTACCGCAATGATCATGTACAATATCTTCTCAACACGGAAGTAAATGTGCACCATTTTCAGCGTGGAATGACGTGTTCTGTTATATTGCAAGCAATCTCTCCGGATAAAATTAGGAGACCTTCCTTAACCAAACTTTTATACCCTATCAACACCTCCACTGGGACAAGGAGATTTCAACACAGCTAATAATAGAGATTTATATTGTTTAAAACATGATTACAACAGACGAACATGGCGCCGGTTGTGACGAAATATATCCAGTTCTGACATCAAATCGTCAAAGCCGTAACACGGGAAAGCCGGATGACAGAAACGGTTACCAGATGCGAACATCATTCAGGCAAAACAGGGATATTGTTTCGTTCCGTTGTACATTCTTTAGCTACTGTTCTTCACGTTGCTTCATTCAGCAAGTAATTCCAATTGCGGAGACCGGTCTCAGGCCATGTGGTTCCTTGTCTGAAGAAGGATATTATGTATAAGAAAATAACTGCAGATGCTGGTACAAATCGATTTATTCACAAAATGCTGGAGTAACTCAGCAGGTCAGGCAGCATTTCGGGAGAGAAGGAATGGGCGACGTTTCGGGTCGAGACCCTTCTTCAGACTGATGTCAGGGGCGGGGGACAAAGGAAGGATATAGGTGGAGACAGGAAGATAGAGGGAGATCTGGAAGGAGGAGGGGAAGAGAGGGACAGAGGAACTATCTAAAGTTGGAGAAGTCGATGTTCATACCACCGGGCCGCAAACTGCCCAGGCGAAATATGAGGTGCTGTTCCTCCAATTTCCGGTGGGCCTCACCATGGCACTGGAGGAGGCCCATGACAGAAAGGTCAGACTGGGAATGGGAGGGGGAGTTGAAGTGCTCGGTCACCGGAAGATCAGATTGGTTAAAGCGGACCGAGCGCAGGTATTCAGCGAAGCGATCACCGAGCCTGCGCTTGGTTTCGCCGATGTAAATAAGTTGACATCTAGAGCAGCGGATGCAATAGATGAGGTTGGAGGAGGTGCAGGTGTACCCTTGTCTCTCCTGGAAAGACTGTTTGGGTCCTTGGATGGAGTTGAGGGGGGAGGTAAAGGGACAGGTGTTGCATCTCGTGCGGTTGCAGGGGAAAGTGCCCGGGGTTGGGGTGGTTTGGGTAGGAAGGGACGAGTGGATCAGGGAGTTACGGAGGGAACGGTCTCTGCGGAACGCAGAGAGGGGAGGGGATGGGAAGATATGGCCAGTGGTGGGGTCCCGTTGTAGGTGAAGGAAATGTTGGCGGATGATATGTTGGATCCGCTGGCTGGTGGGGTGGAAGGTGAGAACGAGGGGGATTCTGTCCTTGTTGCGAGTGGGGGGAGGGGGAGCAAGAGCGGAGCTGCGGGATGTAGAAGAGACCCTAGTGAGAGCCTCATCGATAATGGAGGAGGGGAAGCCCCGTTTTCTGATATTATGTGACTTGCGTCCACAGAATCAGAATCAATAGATCATTTTAATCTTATGTATTCCATTCAAATGATAAAAAGTATTGAACTCAGCTAGCGATGGTGAATTACAACACCGACCTACACTCTCAGAATTCCACACTTGGCTGTGACACAGGCGCAAAAGGTGGAGTAACTCAGCGGGACAAGCAGCGTCTCTAGAGAGAAGGAATGGGCGACGTCTCAGGTCGAAACCTTTTTCAAACTAGTCAGGGGAAAGGGAATCCAGAGATATAGATAGTGACGTATTGAGATATAGAAGAAATGAATTAAAGATATGCAAAAAAGTGACGATTATAAAGGAAGCAGGCCATTGTTAGCTGTGTGCTGTATGAGATTATGAACTTGGTGCGACTTTGGTGGGGGTGGGATGGAGAGAGAGAGGGAGTGCAGGGGTTACTTGAAGTTAGAGAAACCACATCTCATACCACTGGGTTGTAAGCTGCCCAAGCGAAATATGGGATGCTGTCCCTCTGTTATTCTGATATCTCATTCCTGTGAAACGATTCTGACTATCTACCCTGTCGATACGGCTCACGACTGTTTACATTTATATCCGGTCTTCCCTCAACCATTGACGTTCCAGAGAAAACAGTCTATGTTTGTTCACCCACACCTTGTAGGCAACACCTTCCAGCCCAGCTAACATTCTGTCAGAATTCTGCACCCACTACAAATCCTTTCTGTAATGGGGCGACCAGAATTGAACACAATACGACAAATTCTGCCGAACTAAATTCATAGAAAACTGTAGGAAAAATACACCGAATGCTGCAATAACTCAACGGACCAGAGAGCATCTCGGGAGAATATAGAGAGGTGGAGTTTCGTGTTGGAAGCCTTCTACAGGCTGATTGCATGGGTGGGGGCGAGGAAGCATGGCAGGTCATAGGAAGTGTAGAGGGGCAGAACAATGCTCAGCAGGCCATACGTAACATAGAAACATAGAAACATAGAAACATAGAAAATAGGTGCAGGAGTAGGACATTCGTCCCTTCGAGCCTGCACCGCCATTCAATATGATCATGACTGATCATCCAACGCAGTATCCTGTACCTGCCTTCTCT